>NW_009617681.1:7606-32008 GCF_000690535.1 Cariama cristata | reverse complement strand
ACACATTGCCAGGTCACGTTGAGCTTCTCGTCAACTGACACCCCCAAGTCCTTCTCCACGGGACTGTTCTCGATCACATCATCCCCCAGCATGTATTGATACCTGGGGTTGCCCCAACCCATGTGCAGGACCTTGCACTTGACCTTTTTGAAGCTCATGAGGTTTACACAGGCCCACTTCTTCCTCTTTAGTTTCAGAGGAGCTGATTAGCACCTCACTCAATGCTTTATAAACTTATCTTTACCTTGTAATGATATGTAGATGGAGCTGAATTTCATTCTCCATTTAGCAGCCATTGAAAGATTCTTGGCAAGTAATTACAGATGAAAATAGCTATATTCAGAGACTGCACCTTCAAATGCCTATTTGTATTTATATTCACCCTTTTTCATCCCAGAAAATGTTAGAAGATATTTTTCAGTGTTAAAGAATAGTTCAAGAGAGACATGAGAAGAGTAAAAATCAATATTATAATATTAAGTATGGTGCTAGCTGCATTAAGAAAATTGCCCTTTGCTTCCATTTCAGAAAGCACATAATTAAATTTTGCAAAAGGATTAGATCCAGCTACTGAATGAATACTAAAGCAGTTGCAAATGGATCTTTTTCTTTTTGAAGTGTTTTGAAATGAAATTTCACCAGCTCAGATATATAAATACAAATGAAACTATGTTAATTGGTCTTGTCTTCCTTCTTATATGAAGGATAATGCAAAGATGATAAATTCATACTACAGAAATGTTATCAGTCCATTATATTACTTCACCTAAGGATCTCAAAGCATGTTATGAGTATCAATTAAGCCTTCAAAACAGACCTGACTTGCTAAACCCATGCCCCAGAGAAAGGTTACAGTAAAGAACAATTTACTGTGTAGGTCAGGAACTAATTGCCCTGAGGGCCCCTTCACTCAAATGATAATCTTTGATCAAAACTTCAAGACACTGGGACCATAATCCAGTTAAAATATCTTTGCTTAGATGCCAGGATATATGTTCAGAGTCTGCATCTATGAGGATATATGCATGGTGTGAGTAAATAAGATTAGGTATACAGTAAATATTCTCTGACATTATGTAAATCATATGATCTAACAATTCAACCAAAAGTTAGCAGAGCAGTCACCAAATTTGGGACTCCACACATAATCGAGATGCAAGAAAAACACGTCAAGAGAGATGCATACAGCTTGCTAAAATGTACCAGCTGTGGTTTATTATTGCTTGCTCATTGTTAGTGCCTAGGTTACCAGTAAATTATTGACTCTATACCATGTATTTTCCTTTGTTGCTGGCAATTATCCTGCTTAAAATAACAAGTGCAAGAACCTCAAGGTTTTTTTGGTTGATTGGGTTTTTTAACAGCTACTTAAAATTGTATCAAGGAATGACAACTCCCCGTTTTCAGTTCCAGCTAGAGACTAGACTCTTTGCCATAATAGGAGAATGTCACCTAGCAAATACAAAAGCCTGTTGAAATTCTCTTAAATTTGAGTTATTTATCATCAATCATTTTTGAAAAGTGCCATGGGAACTGTATCATGACCCAACAAAGGATAAATTGTTGTGGAGAACTACATCTTAGAGGGTTAAAAGGTTTTCATACAGCATAGTTGTACAAAACATTGACAAGAGATAGTGACGCTTGCAATTCACTGGGCAAGGAAGTTTATGCAGACTACACAAAGCAGATATACTCCCTAGTGAGTATTCTCTCCCGGGCGCTCTTTGTGCCCTTTGGAAACTGTGTTTACCCGCAAAAGCACTGTGGAAGAGCTTGAGTTTATGAAGGCCAAGGCTCTGCAATTTAGCTACTAACAACAGAATCTGAGTTTGGGTAATTGTAAAAAAATAAGATAAACAAACCAACCCACAACCCACCACATTTTTTGAAAGAGAGGGCAATGATACAGTACACAGTATTGATGCACAGGAACAGTCTCCAAACATTATAAACTATTGAAAGTCCAAGTTTGCCACGTCCTTTAAAGTTGTCAAGCTACAGATCATCAATTGGTGAGCAGCTTAAAGCACAATACAGGACCTACTTGAATTTCAAACCATTTATTGAATTTTGCTGAAGTCTGCTAACATGAATCTGTTTCCACATTTATTTTTTTTTTATTAAATGATTAAATTCCCAATTCTCCTCTGAAAATTCAGGGAGTTCTCTGTAGAACAGAGCGTAGGGACAGAGCATGAATAGAGCAATAGGAGGTTAAACCAATCCAAAATACTGCTTCAGTATTTGGCTTCTGAAGAGGCTGATTAATTAGCATGGTGTTTCCGTGACACCAGTGTATTTCAAAGAAAATACCACAGACTGGACTTGGATCACAGTAAAAAAACGTAATGAATATTACTGCAGTGGGGCCTTTACAAGTCCAATGACTATTCATATATTAGTCCACAGTTTTAAAAAGTTAAAAAATAAACTGAAGTGTGACATTTATTCACCAAGTCTTTTTAGAACTTACAATATGTGATTTACAGGGGTTCATTTCAGTATTCTGAGCAAGTCTAATGAAAGATCATGTGAAGTCAGTGGGATTTAGAATTTTAAGTGTTACAATTGCTCCTGAAGGCAAGGAAAAATTAATTCTAGATATATTTTTAAATTAATAGCAAAGACATCATGTTCTTCTAATTGACAGCAATAAACAGCAGTACCTATCTACAACATAAATCTTAGAGTAATAGCCTTCCTTTAGCCTCTCATATCAGACATTTTATGCTTTACCTCATCTGCAAAGCATTACCATTATTACTTTTCATAGTATTTTAATTCTGAAATATTAAGGTTGTACTTTGTGCTACCACCTTGTTTTATGCACCAAGTCCAAACATTTTCTTTTTTTTTGAAGCAGTCATTGTATCGCAACACATATTTTACTATTTTATAACTACTTCCTATTTGCAGTTTCATTGTGCTATTTCATTACACTAAAATTATTTTTCTATAGCATTCTGAACTCTTTAATTTACTTACTCCTCCATTTTGCAGTAACATGACAAAATACAGCTACAATAGCTTAACTGATTTATCAAGGGAGAAACTTTCCAGAGTAGAAACTTAGGCCATATACTACACAGTATTTAGTCCTTGATCTCTTTTTTTCATTTATGACTGTCTGAAATAACATAAGTGCTGTACTGGAGCCTTCCAAAGCAGTATGTTTTTATGCATAAAACTACATAAAAGTAAAGGTTTTAATGTGTGCTTTGAGATAAATATGAGATCATGGAAAGATGTAAAGTCTATTGACATAATGGAGAAAACAATACTTGAGCTCTGGAGGAGATATCTCTGTCCTGGAGACAGCTAGTTGAAGCTCTCCAAAACATAGCCAAGGGACAGACTAACATTACTACAGCACAGGCAAACAAGAGGTCTAGTGCTCAAACTCATTCCTTAGCCCTCTCATTTAGCAGCAGACAATTCCTAAAATCAGGGAGTTACTGATGCACAAGTAGAAATTCCAAACATTCAGAGTCACTATAATGCATTCTGAATGAAAGAAACCATAGAATTCATCATGAAGATCATATGATAAGAAATAAACACATATTTTGAAGATTTAAAAATGTGTTTCATTGTCCTTAGGAATGAAGTCCATTTCCAATGGAATTCGTGATAGTTTACCAAGCTCTTTTTCCCTATCTACTGAATTACATTTAAATGACTTGCTGAGAGAAGAAGTAAAACCCAATAAACGCCAAGCCTTTCTATTTAAGTCTAGTTAATTTTTTTTTAGTTTTGGTTGAAAGTAGAAAGTAGATTTAAGACTAGCATGTAAAATGGGTTCAGATTCTGAACTCGCTTTGAGAAAAAGGCAGTCATATCTGATACTAGCTTCAAATCCATTTCCAGCGGATAAAACAAACTAAAAAAAAATATTTAAACCTTTTCAGCTCTTGGAGACTTAACTTCAGGTTATGTTCAGTGATACATTTTTACCAGTTCTTGTAGTAGCCAGAAATCTATATTAATCTCTCTTTAAAATTTAAAACATGTATCTAGAAAAACTAAGAATTTAATTATCACCTCCTAACAGCCATTTCTGAAATCACCATATGATCACAGATATGTTCTGACCCTTCAGTATAATTTTGAGCTTTGGTGTCACAGAAAATGCAGAAATGGACATGCATTAGTTATGGAGGACTATAAAGCATATGGTCTCCTCGTTACTTTAAAATAAGCACTCAGAAGTTTCATGAAGAGAAACAATTGCATTCCCTTACTAATGATGATTCTGCTAGGTTATTAAAAGAAATTTGATGCATCACATCTTTTCTGTGTAACCTAGTAGGATATTGAAATGCAGAAACATGGATTATTTTACCTACTATGTGCATAGTAAGTGTGGAAATCAAAGAATGACACATAGACCGCTAATCCCATTTACTCCAGAAATAAGGATTATACAGTCATGCTTTCTTTTTATTTGTGTGCTCTCTTCACAAAAACTTTTGCACTAAAAAAAAAAAGAGGAAGGGAAGAAAATTTTAAAAATATTTTCAACTTTACAAGTTTCTAAAACATGCAGCAAGATAGAAGAGAGAGATGTTGTAACTGAAAACAAACAATTTACTAGACATTGGAACATGTGGTGGTGCCTTCTTACGTAGATCCAACTTTGGTGTTCACAGTTCATTAAACAAGAGAAGGCTCAAGAAACAAATCAGACTTTCCTAGTCCTGGTGTCACAGAACTATCTATTTGGTTTTGCCAAACAGAACTTTTGTCTCTTCCTTCCAGCTCTTAGGGAGTCATGTACCAGTGAGAGAAACTGCCTTAGTAAACACCAAACAGCAGCAAAGACTGGAATGGGATAGTTAGATCTAAACCACTGAACTTGAGCAAAAGGAACCACTTCTATTGAGAACAAACTGGATGGACACTTGAACCCATCTGTTATCCCCTAGAAGACGACAGAGTGCCACGTGGATGAAATATAGCCACCAAGAGTCACACTTAGACAATACACTTCCCAATCAATCTTCAGTTTAGTAATCCCTCAGTAGTAAAAATATCAGATAAGAAATCTGGACTGTAAAGTAGGGTCAATTGTGTATTCAAAATTAACTGTACAAAAGAAGCTACATCAATACTTTTTAAGATTAATTATGGAACAAGTTCTGTCAGATCTATTTTAAATCCCCAGCCTCCAATATCTCTTTAGAATTAAATACCTTTTAAAGACAAACAACAAGGACAAAGAAATCATTGCAAACTGGCTTAAATTATTTTTCAGAGCAGGTTTCATATATTAATAGCAATATCTTTTTGGCAAGTAGGCATAATATCTTTGAGCCTAGAACAATGACTCACAAAAATAATTATTTTTGTGTAGACTAATGTTTGTGCACAAGATACACAGCTGATAAAGCAAGACAGTTGTCCATGACAACTATACTGTTAGGTTATTATTAAAAAATATCAAATGACTGATTATTATGGGGTGGTGACTATATTAAGTATGTGTATGGATATACAAGGTTGTATGTTTTTTATTTACCTGTTACAGTCAATGGCAAATCCCCATCAGACTTCACTGGATGCTTGGTCAGGACAATCAGAACAAAAACACTTTTTAGAAAACAAAACTTTCCCAAACAATTTTGCACAAAAACACTGAGAAAAAAAAAAAAAACAACAAACCATGAGGTCTCAAAAATATTTTAAAAGATGCAACAAGGTTTTCGCCTCACAACAGGCAGTCAAACCAGGTTATCCAAGACATCTTGGCTGTATTTAATTTTTAAAAGTAAAAAGCAATACAAAAGCCTAACCAGAATTTATCCTGCTCCCATCTTAACCAAAAGAGGTTTTGCCAGCACCTTTATTAAGGATATGATGCGTTGACTTTTTGCAAGAGTAAAGTTTTATGTTCTCACTCAACTCCACAGCAGTATTTTCTCACAATATCCATGGTATTAGGGAAGTACATCTTCCTATAGACCTCTCCTTCACACCAGTGAAGTGCCTTTTTCATATTTCCATAGCCAGAATTGAAGCTGAATGCAGGTCTCCACTTACTTGCTCCAATTCTGCAGTTTTAAGCCTTTGGAAGAAGATACTGGAGAAACTATAATTGTGCCTGAAGCAAAGGAGGCCTTACTTACTCATGCAAAAAACAAATATATCTTTAATTCCAATATTTAGCCATAATTGATAATGTCTTTTACTCATCATCAGCTTTCAAACTTTGGAATTTTCACTTGATATCTAGAGTTGTGTAAATAAGTAAGGTTGCTAGCAGCATTAAAAAAAAAAAAAAACGGGGGGGGGGGGGGAAGAGAGAAAACACACCAAAAACCCCACACCTCAAAAAGCCAGGTTTTTACTCTTCCTTAAAAATTTAATTGAAATACAAGCCAGATGGATACAGAGAACTCAAAACAGGTAACAATGTTTCATACGAAGTTTTAAATGTTTGGTGCCTAATATTTGTTAGAGGGAAAAGAGAGAAAACAGAGAATAAGATCATTTGCATTGCTCCAATGTGGTAATACTGCATGCTGTACTTCATTCAGTTCCAGTTGCTATTCTGTCAGAGGAAACAAAATCTCTAGTTTTTAAATAGGACGAAGAGAATGACAGTGTGAAATTAGGAACTTTTGTTGGGTTTGGGTTTTGGTTTTTGGCTTTTTTTCGGTTGGTTGGTTTTGGTGGATTTTTTTGAAATCTGAAAACTAGCAAGGCAAGGCAAGATTTATTGTTGTAAAAGTAGTTATGCAAACTCAAACCCATAGATCTAACCACCAGCAAGACATACTTCAAATCATGTGTTGAGATGGATATTGAAGAAAAAAGACACACTCATTTTAAAAGAAAAGAGAAGTAACATTAGACCACAATATTTACCACAGGCACAGTGCACAGAAAAACACACGTAAGATCCCTTTTTAGCCTATAAGGATGGAATGTTAGATGAATCTGCATTTCTTTATTGGTACATAATTTCTATGCTATGGTACATTGCCTGCTATGTCAAGTTCAATGATTTCATCCTAAATCTCAGTTATTAGCAGTTATGACCAAAAAAATCCATGTGATTAGCAAACTGTGCTCATAAATGTCTTGGAATGAAAGACAGATTTATTCAAAACCAAGAACTGGAAAAAATATGGGAAATCATACAAAGTTCCCTAATCCAGTCAGGATTTTTCCTTTTAGTCAGGGTTTTAGTTTTGTGGGTTTTTTTTCCTCCTTTTGAGAGGAAACCAAGCCTTTCCTTGCTAGGAAAGATTCCTTTTCTTTGTATGCCATCATATGTTTGAATACATATAGTAAATCAAACTGCTTATTTGCACTCACATCCTTCCGCTCATACACTGGAATTGTCTCTTTCAATACTAACTATTTTACAAGAAAGACATCTTGCTGTTCTCATGTCTTTTCTGCTAGATTAATCTTCTCTTCACCTTTGCAACTGTTATTAACTGAGAATAAACAAGGAGCTAATTTTACATGAGACATTCAGTTCCAAGGAAAGTCGAAACCATCTGGAATGGAAGCAAGAAGATTCTTGACACTCAGTTTTATTAGACTCCCATACAGTCCTGAAATATTTTTGTGTGTGTGTGTGGACTAGGGAAACAATATACCACAGCAAGATTTTCTGCATCAAAGCTCATTTCCCCCTAGCATTAACGTGTTGTACTGTGAGGGACATGACATATTTTGTTCATTTTACTTTATCTGGGCAGTCGTTATAGGATAAATACATTTAACTTTTTTGGCTAATACTCGGAATCACATTTTTTAATTACTGTCTTTCAGTCACTCTGCATCCTGATTTCAGGCTGATCGGTAGCACCAGTTGTTTCAAAACATTAGAAAAAGATACTCTTATCCTCATCTTTGCAGAACTCAGACTTATATAGATAGTTCTCCTACTATGGTCTAGCATAAATCCACAGGAGATTCTAAAGCCATTAAAGCTTTTGAGAAACTGTCCAAACTAAAGATCAGATGTACTAACATCAGCAGATACCAATGTTTTCTTGTCTTTCACTGTTGTGATGCACAGAACACACGAAGCACGGCAACTGAAAGCTATTCAGTAGTAGAGCAGTATGTCATGTTCTTGCTTTCCAAACTGTTTGCCACTGAGTGGGAAAAAAAATTGCTCTTACATTTTACAAAAACAAAATGGAAAACATTTCCGTGGAAAAGTGATCACTTCATACAATTCTTATACAAATTAATGTTTCATCTCCATGCCTACATGAGTACAACATGTTCACAACAGAGAGACAGGAGCACTAGTTATCCTCTTTAGCTGAAAACAGAAAAAATGATGTGAAACATATCGCTGAATAAAAGTAAAAGTTTACTAGAAAATATCTTTACTAGAACAACCAGAGATCATAAATTCTATCTCTAATGACCCTTGTTCTTAATAATCAAATACTGTTCACAACAGGAATTGCATGAAGCCCACTGAAGGCACAAAAAGCTTTTCCTTTTGCACACTTTAGCTCAAGCTCTGTATGTTTTATAAAAATAAGGCAACTGATGAATGACAGGATGAAGGAGCAATGGAAAAAACATCATACCAGATTGCAGACATTTCCTGTACTGCCAAATGCTGCTTAAAAAGCCTGAACAAGGCTCTACTATGACTACCATGTTGCTTGCAGGAGCAGACATCATAGCGTAGTTCGTTCCAGGAATGGGTTGTTCTGCAGTTGCTCAGCTCTTAGTTTTGACAATCAGTAGTCTAATTTTCATCTCTTCTTTAGTTGTTGACTTGTCTGAGGTAGCCCTTACTAACAGTTATAACATGGTCAGTCATTGCTCTCTGGATCACTAGGACACACAGGCTCTCCTCACAAGCCAACCCAATGTCAAACCAATAAATCTTTAATAATATGCTTTCTAAATAGTATGGTTTTATTCTAAATTTTAATAGCTTTACCATGCTTGTCAATGATAAAAACTAGAACAGAAATACTATCTTAATCAAATTATATTGCTTCCATCATAGTGGACAGCTTAAGAATCAATCAGTAGTAACTTACATTTTTTTGCTATCAGAAAGTCTTATAAGGATGTCCTTGCCTTTCTTCATAAAAGTGTGCACACCTCCGTCTTCCCTACCTACAGTCTCAGAAATCAGGATCTTTTAGTATTTAACACATACTGTTGACACAGTTGGGACATAACGTATTATTTCACTTTGTTCAAGTCAGCTAGCAGCCAGCAGACAATGGCTGGCTTTCAACAGTACTGGGAAATCTTGTGGAGTGTTCTTTTTCCCCCTCTTATCAAAGTTCTCCCTTTTGCTACTTAGACATTTCAGACACTGTAGTTCTTAAAACTAGGTATTATATAGGACATATTGTACATATCTCAAAGTCATACGGCACTCAGAGCCATTCTATCATCACAGCAAGTTGTGAAAGGTTCTTTTATCAAAATTATTAAAGACATCCCTTATAAGTCCTATTGGAACAGTCTCTCAAAAAAAAAAAAAGAAAGAAAAAAGAAAAAATCCCTTCTCTCCTGACTGCCTGGTCCTAGTCTGTCTCTTGATGAGAAGTTTTTCACAGACACTAGTCCTTCCCCTTGTTTTTCATCAAAGCTGCTGTTTGATGGTTCAGAAATCTTTTGTCTCACATCAAATCTCAGACACTTGTCCCATCACAGCAGCCAGGAGTAAGTGACATTTCACATAATTCTCAGGTGTTGTTCACTCAAACTAGATGTAAAATTCTATACAATCCAGTAGACAAGACCAGTAAAATACATCAAACTGATTGATTAGACTACAGAAAATCTTTCTGGAACAAGTATATAGCCATCAATAGGTTCTCTCTCTTTGCCATCTTTGTCAATGTCTTTCTGTCATAATATAGAAGTATTTTGCCCTAAAGTCAAATAGAGTTTCCATAATGGGGAGTATGAACCTTCTGTCATCAAATATGTACACTGCATTTTTTTCATAAGCGACAAACACTAAAACATGCTTTAGTAAATTCATCAAGTTTTACTGATCATGAGGAATTGAACCATTAGTCCAGTGCAGTTCCACTGAAATCAAAGGCTCATTGAAATGGTATTGAATTTTTACTGGGAGTTCAATGCTTTCTCTTTTTTTTTTTAATGTTTCTTTCAAAATTCCTGTACTACATTACCAAATGATAGAGAAGATTTTTAAGCACATTCTAGTTATTCTAGGAAAATGGGACACTGTAAGCATCCAAAACTCCTGCAGCTGTGAAGGTTTACAGGCTACTTTATCTTCCTTTTCTGTTGTTCCCCTTCAGAACAATATTAAGCGTATATATTATGACAGTTTAAAGGTTGTACTAACTACATCTCTTTTCTTCCCAGTACTCCACATATATATTACCTCATAATGTTTCAGCACTTTTTTTTCCCCACAAAAACAAGCTGACAATTGTATTATGCTTTAAGCCATTTTACGCTTATGTTAAGGTTGTCTCTAATGGTCAGACAGTGGATCAATACATACTTAGTTGCCTGCTGTATTTCCAATGCTCCATAAATGGCAAAATATTGCAGCTGAATTCAGTGCAAATGACATTTGCATATGATACACAGAGCAGACTAATATTTCAGTAGGAGTTATTCTAGAATTAAAAAGAGGAGGATTTTCCTTGTCCAGGTCCTTGACTAATACACATTTACATTCAAATCCCCTTGTTATATATTAATCTATAAAATCACTACAAAATAATAATGAACAGGACTTAAAACATTAGTATAAATTACACGGTAGGGGCTTGTTCTAGGCTTGGGGTTCACGTCGCTAAATTACTGAGTGAAAACCTCTAAAGTTAACTGTCCGTTCTTCACATCAATATCTACAAGGTGTTTGGAAGGCAGGTGTGAGCATGCTTTGTCCATGGTTCTGAACTGGGAGGGTCTCAGGCAATTCCAGTAGCTCCACAATGAACCCACTTCTCAGCAGGACTTGGCAGCCTGAGCACAGCATTACAATAATTGCAGTTAAGTTCTTACAGTCATCTTGGAGCCAAAAAAAAAAAAAAAAAAAAAGAGAGTAGTATTTTGGACATGTGGCAGAAGGTATAGAAGACAGTGATATCACAGATATTACTTCCCGATGGCCAAAAGTATCACTGTTCCCTAAAGACTCAAGGTGTAAATCACATGGGGATAGAAAGATACAGAGGTCAGTGCTGCAATACCTATCTTTAACGTAGCCTGAATCTGTCCTTTCCCAAGCCCTATTCAACAGTGCTCCTCCAGCACTCCGATGTAATGAAAGGAGGAACTTGGATCTATTTCTTACAACCAGACGCATGAATGGAAATTTTCAGACAGTCTCTGGACAAATGAAAACCAGATAATCCAAAAACTCAACATCTCAAACTTTTTAATTTTTTTTTTTTTTCAAGTAGATGTTCAAAAAGTGCCGAAGGGTAAATTTGAAACTTCTTTGTGACAAAGTAAAATATACGTAACGATGCTAACATAGATCCACAATCTCTGCTTGAATGTAATGAATTATCAAACTGAAAACACTGAAGTGCTCAGAATGTTTATATTCAGGAGAAAGTCTAATTAATGCAACTTCTATAAAAGGAGTATTGTATCTTTTGATAATTAAGTTTTATTAGAAATGGAGGAGCAGAAGCATAGGATTAAATTGATTGATTAAATTGATTTATTGTTTTCTGGATAAGAAAGAACAACTACTAATACTTGGCACTCACAAAAGGAATCACAATTTTTGAGAGACTGAAGGGTAACACTCCAATAAAACTTATTAAAAGAACACAATCTTTCTAAAATCAATTTTTTAAAAAATAGGGAAGAAAAAGTTTTAAATTGCATTCTGAATAATCTACTTAAAAGAATTTCTTTGCTGGTCAGTCATCACGACAGTTACCACAGCATTTTCCCACCTACCAAACACAGTAGAAACGCCAGCTTCTGAGACTAACATATAGTTAGGCAATCCATAGTGTGGATCAAGCTGTAAAATTCTGGTATCCTGGACTGCTATAGGTAAAAAAGTTTGTTCTGATGAGCAAAATTAATCATGCTTCCTTGACTCTGTAAGTCCCAAAAAGGACTGATATTCAACAATCACTTTGATAAAGAAGCCAAAAATAATAATTCAACTGTCAGTCCTTACTGGACAGCAAAATAATTGCTCAGCTGGGAATAATTTAGCAATATATATTTGGTTCATTCACATGCAGGAATAACATTTGTGTGAGAGAGTTTTCCTGCATTTCAAAGACAGCCCCCCACCTGTGAGTGGTCATTGGTTCATTGCTTCCTCAGAATAACACACAGTCTAAAAACAAAACCAAAAACGCCAAGAAGTTAGTAAAGATCTACACATTAAAAAGGGCTTTTTGTGGCATCTCCTTTTAAGCACTGTGCTGTGATATTGCTGACCTGAAAGTTCAACATCAAATAAGAAGATATTTGGACACTAAATATGTATATAAATTTATTTCTGAACAGTGAGGAAGGCAAAAACCTGTAAATTTACAAAGCGACCATGTGTAAAAGCTACTCACAATTTTTCAGGAACTGGACACAGTGGACTTTATTCAATCTGATACTGGTTTTTCCTCAGCTTTATTTGAAACAGGACAGGCCAAACCTGAAACCATTTATCTAAACTTTCTAATTTTCCAAGTTTTGTTGAGTTCAAACAGTTTCACAGAAATAAAAATCTGACAAGGTAATGGCTCAGGGAAAGATCAAAGTAACAATGCTCCGGAACTGGGATTATGTTGCATGCCTTTATATATTGCATTTATGCAATTGAGAGTTGTGCTTCAGAGATTAAAGGTGAACTCAATTCATCGGCAATTATGCAAAGAAAACAGATCAGCAAATGAAGCTCTGCTACAGGATAAAAATGAACACATCGATTGAGCTTTTTTTATCAGTTTCTATTTTTATTGTGCACTTGTTTTTCCTCTTTGTTCAATAATGAAGGGGAGGGGATGTAGGCGTCCAAGCTTGAGCCCCCATATGTAGAACAAAGTTTCCATTGCTGCATATTAGCAAACTGGGTGTTAATTTCTTCCAATTTTACTTAAAATTTGCCATGGGACATCTGTTCTTGTGTGCTGGGTTATATTATTAACACTTTCTACATACTCTTACAGCAACATGGACAATCCTTTTGAAAGAATGTTCTTGCTTTAACTTAAGTATTCTAGAATGTGCTTTTTAAAAATTAAAATGCCAGCACAGCTCTCTCCTTTCATTATGGTAACAGCTGAATTTCTATTTCTAAATTGAGGATGTAAGAAGAAACCAGATGTAGTGCAATATGCACTGCAGTGACAAACTTAGGTGCTCAATGGTCTGTGTTACACAGAATAAATAAGAGATACTTTCTCCCCTCAAAGTCCTTGGGATTTGTGAACAACAAACGGGATCCAGTTCCGAATCATTTCAGGTTCTCTTTTAAGAGCCAAAACCCAACTGCAGTACACTTCTCTACAGCAAAATCAGCCCCATTTGTTCTCAGTTTTTAGTGAAAGGGAGATTGGCCAAAGGTGGAATCAATCATCCAGATTCCTTTTCCTCTCAAGTGTCAATGAATTTCAGTTTATATCATTGGGGCTGAGCCCAAACCACTTCTTGTCTGAAGCTTCAAAATTAACACTGCAAAGACAACCTTATGGTTTAATCCATCGTAAAACCTTAAGTTAGAGCTGGCTGTCAATTTCTAATAAATTATCTTCTTATCTGAAAATGTCATTTGCCTAAACCGAGCATCCTCAGAACAGCAGCATTATTTGAGAAAAGGGAGACAATAATCCCCAAAGTAATATTGGTTTATTTAAAGCTGTTCTCTCTGTTGGTAGAAACTTAGATTGAAATCTCTACTCTAATGAGCATTTCCATGCTCTTTTGTTTCATGGTTTCAAAAAAAAAACAAAACAAAACAAAAAACAAACAAAAAAAAAAACCAAAAACCACACAGTGTAAGAAGGTTTCTAGACTAACATGGATTGTGCTAAAACTTAAGTCAGGGAAAACAATGATAAAACATTTTGACCAGATTCCTAAATGTCAGTGTAAGACTGCTAATATCTTTCACCGATGAGATCTAGAAGAATTGCATGGTAGCTGAAACCCAAGTCTGTGTGTCAGATTAAACAGGTCTAGGGATTATTACCAATGCGTCACTAAAGCCATCAGGTCAATGGACAAGGGCAGGAAAGAAAATGGATGTCCTAGCTTCCAATACATCTTTCTTTGGATTCCTTAGATACATATCTTCTGTGTCAACTAGCTTATGCCATGAAAGAAAAAATGTGCATGCAAAAACATACATGTGCCTGCATTATCCATGTTTTAGGAATCAGGCTCTGGATGTGTTGGCCTAATGTAATGAGGTCATGAATACAAATGTGATCCCATGGTTCAGAACTGAAACAAACCAACAAACGCTACATTAAAACCATGAAATATGCCGTGCTGTCCCATGCAGTAGGGAACCTGCTCTCCAGCCTGCTTTCCTCAGCCTCTTCCTAGCTCCAAACCTGATCTCTTTCTCCCCATGCACACTCCCACAATCATCCTTGATGACTCTGTCATGCTATGTTACTCATTTCCCTGGTTGCTCATGCTACAGCTCAATCCCCTGGTTGCTCCTCATATATCACTGCTACAGTGCCCCAATCCCTAGTGCCAGATTTATCTGGTTACCTTATTTTTGTCATCTACTGAATGATTGGGATCTCTGCAAAGGGGCAGGCAGAGCACAGTGCTACATGTACACATGACGCCCAAGTCAAGTGACCTGCTACATTAGAGGGTCACCCCTCATCAGGTCTCCTAACAGGAGCGATCTTAAGGCTCCAGCTAAAGTTGCCCAACCACCCCACTCAGCCCTCACCTCCACTGCTGCCCTATAGCTTACTTCTGCCACAGTATGGCACCACTGTTTGCAAGTTCTTCTCTGGCTCTGAACTTCAATAGCAGTTAGTGAGAGGGCTAGAAGGCTCTTAAACTGCTTTTTGGACCTACAGCAGGTTACACCTTTCTGTCAGACCAATATTTCAAACAAGTCCTGAATTCCAGGAGCAGCTCCAGAGGCTCCCGCTGCTGCCTTTACCAGAATAGCCATTGCGGTTTTTAAAGAAAACTTGATAAAAGCTTCAAGAGGCTGTGCCGAACTATTGCCATTCATTCCAACTTAGCCACCAACAGAACTTTGGGCTGGCACCAAAAACAATGAGTAGTGGTGCTTTTTGAAACAAATTTGGTACCAGGCAACAAAATACTTGCCATCTCCAAGTGTTACTCTGAGGAATAAGGCAAGCAATATTATTTCAGATTTTACTTTCTGACAAAGCCTTGTCTTATATTCAGGCCAAAAGAATGAATAACTGCAGGAGAAAAGACATCATTACATTTAAAAGTTCGAGTTTCTTTTTTTTTTCTTCAGAAAATCAGTTGTAGAATTGGCCAATATTCCACTGAATTAGATTGCCAACTCTTTGGCAGAGGAGTCAGGCCTTGTTTTATGTGTTGTAAAGCCTCAAGCCACTACCCAGCAGTTCCCCAAATGATAAAAACATACTTTTATACTATTATGTCAGATATGATAAAAACATGGCAGCAAAGCCAACACAGTATGTTTGCTTAAAGTGGGTATGGCTTTAAAGTACAATACCTATTATTAATGAACACTCTCTGTGGATGCTTTTTTTGATGTCAAAGAGATTTACCCAAAATGAGTTTAGTCTTGTTGTTGTTGTTAGTCTGCTATGATTGAAAGAAAACATAGAAAGTTACTTTAAAATGTCATGAGCAAAAGAAGTTTAAAGCTTTTGTTTGATTCAAATACATTTCTTAATAACTATGAAACTAGGGAATTTATTCTATGCCCTCTAAGTTCACTGAATTAATACACTGGTTGGGGCTAAAGGAAGAAGAGTACAAGACAACTGAGAACTTTGAACTACATATCTACAGAATGAGTGCTAATCTTCTCCATCACAAACATCTCTGCACTATCAGTCCAGTGTAGCAAGGATACAGGAAAGGTGAAGTACAAAGTCTGACACATGAGCCAAGGGCTTGGTTATTGTTCAAAATAAAGTGCTAAATTACACTTTGCAAAACACCATACACAGCTTTCTTGTGGCACATACTTAGCAAGCATTCCTTACTGCAATACTCACATTATAGTCTATTCCAACTGATTTAAAATTGATAAAAGTCTAATTCAATTGAATTTACTTTATCAATGAACACTTTTGTATTGCTTCTTACTGAAGGAGTTTTATTTTAGTGACTGCTACTAAAAGTAAAAGCTTGGAAAGTTTTGGAAGAGTTCTCTTAGACTAAAAAAAACCTGTCAAACCTGACTGGACTTCATTCACCTCTGCTACGAGAGAAATGCACAGTGCAAAGACTGTTTCCACTCAGAGACCCTCATCTGAACAGGAAACAAACTAATCAGATATGCCTTTAAACTTGCTAGCCTGCCAATAATCCAGCTGTGTTACAAAGGCAGACACAATGGTATGGGAGTGACATCCCCATCATAATAAACAGCTAAAACAGAGACAATTTCATTACAAACCAAAATGAACATTTTGTCAGCTGTTACTATAATACCCGACTGCTGAAAATAGGGTCTCACAAATAATGATAAATATTCATTAGGACATCATTACAAGGCTATGAAAAACATGCCTCAAACTGAGCTACCATTGCTGGTGTGTCCTTTTTACATGTCATGATATCTTGTCTCTAGATGGTCACTCTCTTAACCGATTCTGAGCAATCATTTGTCCTAAACATCGGTAGGAAATGTACACATTTAGCATTTCACTGCAGACTCTCAGTGCCTCACAAGAGTGAGCTTTGAAAGAGGAACAAAAGGAGAAGAGAGTCTACAGGCAGATGGTAGGCAGCCAGGGAAAAGTCATGCTGGGTTGGCTGACCAGCTGAAAAGAAACAGAGAGAGATGGTCCAGTCTCCATTGTAGAGGAGACAAGGGGAAAACTTGGGGGGATCACACACAGCTTGCCTCTGTTGCTACTGCCCCTATTCCCTGAAGTGCAAGGGGCCAGAACAAAGTGGAAACTGGCAAAGAAAATGGCAGCCTTGGTCGATTCACATACCAACAGCACTGGGCACAACTGCCTATTTCCTCTCTCCTATTGTCACTGCTCAGGTTGCCACGGTTTCTGTAAGTTTTTGTACTGAAGTTGCTTTAGCCATTCAAGGAGCAAGCAGGTAACAAAATAAAGATATAAGAGAAAGTCCCAGGTTGTGCATGCCTTAAAAGAAGGGATTACCATATCAACAGCTATTGCGTCCATTTGACCAGGTGTAACAATGTTCCTGAGAAGTTCCAGACTGTCTGCAGTCACATTATGGGAGAACTGCAAATAGGAGTCTATATTTATGTACTTATATTGCTCCTGCAAACTCATAAACTATCATTAATTCTGAGCTATACAGATGGCACCTTTTACGCATATAGAAAATTAAAACAGGAGGTCCTGCTTTCCTTTTCCTTACACTGATCACAAACGCCTGTCCCTTTCTCACTGACATTTCTGTGATGTCATATTAAATTTTTCAAGGAACTAAATCAGTAGAAACCTATTCACTTTTATTTTGGCAAGCTATTTTCCTGCCAGTTTAACTCTCTTTACTGGCTCTTTGGAGGAGACAGCAGGTAAATTGGACAATAATGGCAAAAGTAGAGTGGCAGCATTTGCAGAGAGGGAGAGGAAAGGAGAAGGCAGCCTGCACTTTCCAAGTGACGTGAGATCAGCTTAGCTGTGTTACCAAGCCATATCCTGATATGTCGTATATGGAAACCTCATTTAGTGTGGTGAATTAAACTGGTCAACATTTATGAAAAAAAAAGAAACAGAAAAACCCAGTACCATTGCAGTGTATCAATAGCTGTTGATATGGTAATCCCTTCTTTTAAGGCATGCACAACCTGGGACTTTCTCTTATATCTTTATTTTGTTACCTGCTTGCTCCTTGAATGGCTAAAGCAACTTCAGTACAAAAACTTACAGAAACCGTGGCAACCTGAGCAGTGACAATAGGAGAGAGGAAATAGGCAGTTGTGCCCAGTGCTGCAGGTACGTTTCTGTTATGGACCTGTGAGTTTTCGTGATGTTAAAAAGAAATGCAGTGGACTTCCCCCAACTCCCACATATATACATATATATTTATGTATGTATGTATGTGTGTATGCCCCGATTTTGCAATGATCACCTGGTTTCAAAGTGTCATTGCCATCCACAAAGGTTTAAAAGTCACAAATGGAACTACACATCATTTTGAAGAAAAGATAATTCAAATAATTATAATAAGGTCCATCTTTTACAACGTAGGTTCTTACTTTCTAAGAAATACAAAGCATCAAAACTGTGACAGCTTTCAGTTTGTAATGTGTCTGCCAGGAATAGGCAGACAAGTACAATTTTAAGCAGCTAGTACAGCCCTCCATCTGCTGGCTACACTTAGTGTATCTGACTTGCAAGTCACTAAAACAAAATTTAAGTACGAACTCTCAGTCTGAACTTAGTCCTATTACAAGACAATTCACCTTTATCATACTTTATTTAAGGAGATTTTTTTCAGCTGATTATACAAATTACAGAATCTAAAATTTATAATGATACCTAATAAGAAAAAAAACACGCTAGAAAGTTGAATAGACCATTTCACCTATTTACCAATCAAGACCCAAATCACTGTTAAAATTATTTGTTGTTTTCACTACAATTTTTGCATAAACATTCTGCATTGTATCCTAATTGGTCACTGGCTTATCAAATAGTCTGGCAAGATAAAAAAACACTTTGAGACTATGAAATTCCTTAAAGGCATATTTCTTTTAATAAGCTTTACCTACAGAAGTACTTTAATAATAGCATGTAAAATATGACAGAGAAGAGGGTAGGTTAAACTTCCCCATTAATTTGAGTAGATTACCAAGAAAGGGAGTGAAGAAATGAGGGTCAAAAAAACAGATTACTGCCTGCAACATGAGGTTGAATCTTTAACAGTCAAATATCCAAGACATAAAAATATCAGGATTATTCCAGGAAACAAACGTATTACATTCCTGACTGAACCCTGGAACTTCACCTAAGTGCACAGGAAAGAAGAGAATTTCTTCATAAATCAGAAATAGGAGAAACAGTGAATAAAGGCTGAGTCATCACAACTAAAACTTCAGCTTCCACCTACACCTCTTACACATGCACATACACACAGAAGATGAAAAGCATTGTTTATGAACATTGACACATCTTAATATCAGATGAGTCATTACACAAGGTATTTCAGGATTCATTTTATCATAGCATGTGACAGGGATACAAGAAATGGACTGCTTAAATCCAACCCCCATATACTTTGTCCAATGTGTTGTAAGGTTGCCTTTTCATATAGTATTTTTCAATATCAAGAGCATCTCACTGTAAACAAAAGTCCATTTCTGAAACTGAACCTGTTATTCCAAAGTAGGTTTGGCTAGTGTTCAGTGTGATACTGTATGCTTTGTAGCGCTAATTGCATATATCCTTGTACTTCTTATATTTATTTTCATTTCTACCTCTTATATCTCTCCTTAACTTGGAAAAAATTTTAAAAGTTACATAATCAGTTAACTAAGGATCACCTCTCCTAACAGTTCCAGTAATTCACAACAAAACCTGATCACAAGGGTGCCTCAACTATGAATATTTGATTCGGTCCTCATTCCTACTGTATGATGCTGTAAAGAAGTGACAGCAACAGCACAGGCTCCATGCCTCCTTCAGTGCTAAACATTGTTCATTAGAACTCTTAAATGCCTAGAAGCCATTAGAACAATGAAAACTGGCCTTCAGTAAAAAGATGAGTAGTCAGGCGCAGTTTTACCCCAGACAAGACATTTATATCTCCA
The DNA here is from genome assembly GCF_000690535.1 of Cariama cristata. NCBI lineage: Eukaryota > Metazoa > Chordata > Aves > Cariamiformes > Cariamidae > Cariama > Cariama cristata. Next base: position 12,090 of record NW_009617681.1, on the reverse strand, counting down.
GAATGACATCAGCTACTAACTACTTTAGATCATTCTCTTGAAATTCTCAGAACACTGTTAGAACTTCGTGGTACCTGGTCAGCTGTAACAGAGCGCCGAACACTCTGTTTAGGGATATGTGCTCTCATTAATAGGGTTGGCATTTGTTGTGCATGGTTTCTTGTTAATTATGGGGTACAGTCACAGTTCATTGTCCTTCAAAATGGTGGGAACCTTATCTCATTGCTTTATCTAATGAAACAGCATGCTTGCTTTAGTACCCTGATGTTCTCCTGCAGCACTGCAGTTTGTAGACTTTGTGATGGCTTTCTATCATTCTTCAAATTCTTTCATTATAACACCTGCTGCAGCAGTTGATCTGCCCTTGGGCTTGTGATATCCATGATGAATCTGCAGTGACTCAGCTTGCTACTCTCTGTGACAGTTGATAGAGCGCTGAAACTGTTGTTACATAACCAACCCATGCATACTATCTAAAATTTGTTGGTTTACTTTTGTTCTTGGTAATGAACTGGGCTTCTTAGGCATGCACAGAGAAGGAGGGCTTGGATTCTCAAATTCTGAAACACACAGTGCTTCAGGTTTTGCTCCACATGCTGCTGATCAATCATCCCACACTAGCATCCTTCACATCAACATTCAGCTCCCCTGCCAGAATCCAATCCCTTTGTGGTGCTCGGTGCTTCCTGTGAGATGCTGCGCCTCCATTTCTGTCTGCTTGCCTGAAAATGGGAAATGGTCAGCCCCTCCTGTGACTGGATCTTTACTTTGTATTCTTTTCAAATCCACTAGACATTGTAATTTTAATTTGACAAGACACTCAGCAGAAACAGTTGTTATAGTAATGGCTGGGTTGTCATCTTTAACTCTAAATTGCCTTGCAGATAATGGATCTGATTCTCCCCTGCCTACAATTTCTGGTCTAATTTTTTAATTACAGGCACGTAACAAACCAAGAGCCCCACTGACAAATGTTATATCCTCTGTCTTTAACAAAGACAAAGCTTTGGCAGAGTTCTGCTTTGAGCAGAAGGTTTGACTAGTTAACCTGCTGAGATGCCTTCCAACCTGAATTATCCTATGAACCTAAGTACTTTTCCTGTTACAGCCTGTTCAGACTGATTGTCAGCCATAAACATCACACTAGTTAAACGCAGCACCACTGTGTTATGCACTGTACAATCTTGTTTTTTCCAGGTTGTTTTCTTTGTGTGTCTTTCACAAATAAAGCAGTGGAAGAGTAAAAGGAGTCTATCATGCAATGAAAGCAATTTCAGACTTCAAGCATATCAGCGTTAAGCTTCCCCACTGCAGCTCTGTCCTGAAGTTCCACTCTCTATTCTACGTCTTTGACATGGAGCAGTGACGAAAACCAGAAATTCAGAGTATTTTTCCTTCCCTTCAGGAAAGCACATTAGTATTTCTTTTTCCTGAAGTAGCAGAAATAGTAATCATGATCTCTTCACTTCCCTCATACAAACACGTGTAGTAGCAGAGAAACAAACATTTCTCTTCTTTCTCCATCCCATACAGACATCAGTTGGAGAAGACAATTCCCCAGGAAAGATTCAGCAGTCAAGATTTCTCTGCCCAAGTATGTGGTCAATATAGCTGATGTTATTCTTCTACTTTCATAAGGAAATATTAGTCTTACAATACTTATCCTGGTCTAATACCCGCATCCCAAGAGCGGTCTCACCTACTGAAGCTGTGAGGATTCACCAAGTTTTAACCAAATACCATTCCCAAGGATGTGGTCTGCCATGGACACACGCAGATGAGTTGAGGTGAATTCAGTGTCCTGCCCTCCCAGCTACACCATTGTGCAAAATGCACTGGGAGTGTAGTCCAGTAAAATCCACATGCAGGCAACTCAGTCCGCCTGCTTTTCCAGTATTCGTAAGCCAGATGCAGCTGATAACTGCCAAGGGGCCAATGCAAGAGAGTGTAGTGTTTCTCCCAGGCTGAGAGCTTTGCAATAGAGTTCTAGACTCTAAGGAGCCTTGATATAAAGCAAATTCCCAGAAAGTCTTGCTTTGAGACCTTCCCTGTTGCTTCACTACCACTGACCTAGATGGTGATATGATAATGTGACCCAAGAGTCCATTCCTTCTTATCTCAGCTCATCAATTAGTGAAAACTAAGAGATCACCTCTCTCAGTACTCCCACAGAATAGTGCATGAAGTGTGAGGAAAAGGACTTCGGTTGTCCTACTTGGACCACATTAAGTCATCTTTGTGTCACTTTTACACCTCTGAAATTAAATAGAGGCCTTACTGAACTCTCCAAATTTCCATTGACTTTAGATACCAGGATTTCACTCATAAAATGAATCAGTGTGCTGTGAAAGGCTCTAAAGGTTTGCTTTACAGTTCGATAAAAATGTATTTTTTTTCATATTCAATCTCCATTAAAGTACAGATTTTACATTTGTCTTTCAATGCCTTCTACACTTTCAGAATTCATTTTTCTTCAAGAAATAACCTTATCATAATTTCCCACTACAGTTTACGAACACTACTATTTTTTACAAGATAGACAAAAAAACAATCCTCAAAAAACCCCAAGTAGTTTCTGCTTGGCTTTTTAAATCTTACACAGCAAGGCCTGAAAGTATACCATCAATTGCCATTAGGTAAATATGCCACAGAATATGCTTAGCCATTTAATATTTTCATCCTCTGTAACTGCACTAGTTCAAGCTTCAGCTGAATTAATACTATGTTGCCTTGAAAAATTTCACCTTCCTCCTTTCTGCCGATTCTCAGGACATTAATTTCATATACCAGTTGACAACAGGCCCTTCTACAGAGTTGGAGCCCCAGATGTCCTGTACCACTTTATATTTTGACTTTCTAACATAAATCAAGAACAAAAATCAATACTCCCAAAGATCAGACATTTTAGTCACACTCACCGCAATTTTTAGATTGTCTGCATTTTGTACTCTTTTGATCTGACACTCCAGTTTAATAATTGAAGCATATTACTATCTTGTCTTATTATAATTTTCATCATTATGGATTTCTTCTGGTATATTTTTTTTTAACCAACTGCCTCCTGGTCAGAATAAAAATGAGGTGGATCATAGTAAGTCACAACAATGATTGTCTGCACTAGGAAACTGTCATTTCACTTAAAAATATGCTGTTCCACATGCACAGAAATTAACATCCCTTCATTCCTGCAGATGTGGATCCTCCAGCACTTAAGTCACTCCTGTTTTCTTCCCCACACCACAGTAAGTTACAATTCACCTTCCAAAAGACCCATCAATGAAGTGACAGCATGTGATACACTAACTCACTCTGAGTTAATGCATGACAACTGTTCAGCCAGTTGCAGCCAGATAAACAACAGATGAGTCTTCCCTGCTTTTTCTTTAGGAGAGACACCAGTTTGGTTGCTGAATGAAGGAGGGAGACTCAGTATTCACAGTTTGTAGAAACTGAATCATTTGAGACATGCTTTCCTCTTCTGACTTTTCAAAACTGGCTAGTTGTATTAAAAGTTATTCAGGTAAAAAGAGACACACAGCCTGGGCGTGCTTTCTTAACAAAGCTAAAAACAAAGACGCACAAATGCAATAGTCCTTCCAATATTTTTCCTCATAATTCTGAAATCCGTACCTTCAAGGACAGAAGAACATCTGCTCTCTGACTTGCCAGCCACAAGTATTTCTGTATCAGCACACCAGCACTAAGGCATTAAGCACTTTTCACAAAAAGCACTGCTCTCGAGTGTTTTTATTCCAAATCACACAATACCAGGTGTGTTAATAAGCTTTTTTCCTTCTTAGCCCTTTGGGATGCTTTACCTGCTGCTTTTTTTTTTTTTTCCCCCAGTTCTCAACATCCCTCTTCTCCTGTATATGCTGAAAATAGGTAGAAGTAACATAAAATCAGAGTAGACCTGTCCCACAGTGCTGACCTCAGCAATGTTAAAGGAAGATAGCCTCGGTACTATTTGTTAGGAGAATAACCGATTTACATTGTAGCCCAGCTTGAACCACTCTTGCTAGAACCATTCATTTTGAATAACGTTATATACATGCAATGAATCAGAACAACTCATAGACACTTCATATAATGTAAGACAAATAGATAGATAAGAAGAAGATAAATAGGTTCAAGTCTTCATTTTCAATCAGGCAAATGAGGACTGTGAACTTGTGTTTCTCTAGATCCAATAGGAAAGCATTAAAAAGTAGTTTATGACTGCAACTTGCTTATGTTCTCTTTTCCCCCAGTCCCAAACCTTAAAATCCTTCTTAACCAGATAATATGTTCCCCTCCACTCCCAGAGAACATTGATAATGACTGCACTGACTCTAATGCTCAATGAATGGTGGTTTATCTACAGCAGTTTTCCCTGAAGAAGGCAGGGCTGGCAGGGTGGTGGTGGATGAGGGCAGGTGGAACTAGTAAGATTCTTACCCAACTTTTTCCATAAATTCCTCTTTTCAGGAAAAAACAGGACTTGC
>NW_009617681.1:0-7583 GCF_000690535.1 Cariama cristata | reverse complement strand
CAAAGGATTCTGCCTAAAGACACATAGCCATCAAGATTGCAGCAGGATTTTTATTTCAAAAATTCCTGGCTTGAAGGCCGCATCTTGTACTGGGATAGTTTTCCCTTAGTGGTTGCTAATGGCAAGTTGTCTGTAGAACTCACTGAAGGACTATGGAAAGTTATCAATGTCTTTTACATTTTCTGTGTCCTTCAAAATTCCATCAGTATTAAAAATGGCCTTTATATACATGCTCTAGCCCTTCCTGCTACCTTAGCAGCAAAGAGGACCCAAGATCTACAATCCAAAAATTTAGTCATACAAAAGTAAAGGCTCTAGATCTACTTATCCACAGGCAAATTCATATTGTCCAAGTTGAATTCAAATCATTCATATATTGCATCTATGGGTACTCCAAGTCCCTCAAGTGTGCGCAAGAGAAATGATTCACCTGAAAGTGGTCTAGACAGCAAGCTTCTAAGTAATTTCATTCTCTTTACTGGGACTGTTGTAGGACTACATGTAATCTAATTGCTTATGTTGCATCTTCCTAAGACTACCCATAAAATGCAATTTTATGTTTGGGTTGATGACATTTAGTTATTTATAGATAGGTGGGTAGCAGAGTGCCTTTTGCCACGCTCTTAGAAATGGCCATGAAGTAATGCCCACGCGCTGTCAGATGATGATGTTTCCATACTGTTCTAAAAATCACATCAATCTCCGCAGAAACCACAAATGAGTATATTAACATTCTGCCATTTGAGCAAAGTCTGTGGACGTTAGTGAATTGCACCACAAAAAAAATTGTTTTCTGCCTCTATGATTGCCTCTCGGAGATACAATTCTCTTTAGTCCAAAGGGTGCTACGCTTTTTAGCAGAAGCTCTATACCAAGACCGATCTCAGCTGTTGCATCACTATTTCAGTCACAGGTGCATCACTCATGGGCTGGAATCCACAGCATTGATTCAGTCACCTTTCCGTTGTGCAGATACATCTTATGGCTGTAAAATGGGAGTCACAGCATCCAGTGTAAAGGAGCAACTAGACCTAGTCAGCTGCAGAACATCGTATGCTTTAAGACTTTTCCTGATAATAAAATTTTTCAAATTGGTTGTTAGGTTTCTACATAAGATGTGCAACTCTGTGGATCTCAGCATCTGTCTTTTGTGGGAAAGCATGATCTACCATATCCTAATAATTCAGAATGTCTAGACAACATTATCATGTGGATAAATATTAGCCTTCAAAACACAACATAATCTGAAGTGTTTGGTGGGTTGCTTTTTGCATGTAGAAGAATAGAAGAAAGCAACACAGAAACAACCACAGAAAGAATGTATTTTCTGGTATACATAAGTGTGTAACAAACACCATGACTATAGGAAAAAACGTGATTGTTTGCATAAAGAACAGGATTAGAAAGGTTAATGAAATAACTGATGCTTAACTATAAAACATTCTGGAAAGACAGTACGGTATAGGTCCTCCATAGTTTCCTAGCAACAAAATTTCCTCTGCTTTCTTAGAGTATCATGAAGTCGTGGAATCCTCCTACACGTAATTTGAAATCAGGGATGAAAACAAGGATGACCCATCTTCCAGACTAGAAGCAGAAAACTGTTTCAAAGCTTGCTGCAACACAGCTCAGTAACAAGCAGCATCCGCTGTTGGTTTAACTGTCTTTTACTTGCATCTTAGACATGGTCAAAGGCTTAAATGTAACCATTAGATAATCAGCCCTCGTAACAAAGAGCATAACTCAACAACACATGGAAAGCAAGGAATGTGACATATTTTGAAATAACTTCAGTGACCACCACGAGAATTAAAAATCATTCCAAAAGACAGTGGCAGACAGGAAAATGGTCCCCTAGATAGCACCAGATGGGGACGAGAAAAAAAAAAAAAAAGACAAGACAATCCCCTGCTTTATGCTATATTTTACAGTAATTCCCTCAAAAAAAAATTCTTTAAAGTTTATTTTCCCAACCCCAGAACAGAGAAAGCAGAAACAAAGTTCATGTTTTGGCTCATCAGTCTTATCCTTTAATATTATTAGTATCCCACCTGGAATGAAATATAAAGTTGCAAGCAAAACAAGTGCTTAATTTATCAGGGCTTTAAAATAATAATGCCTAACTCCCTGCTCATAAAACCAAGTGAGAATCATGGCCTAACCAATAAACTTCAACACAAAAATTTCCTCAAAAGAAATTTTCCACCAACAGAATTAACAGGTGCCTTTTCAATTTGGGAAGGTAGCTTTTATTTCTTTAATCGCTTACAATGCAAGGTTATGAATGCAAGAGTTTGCCAATCTACAGCAAATTGCATACATAACTTGCAAGATAGGCATCCTTTGAAGCACAGGACAAATCGTCCAAAAGAATGCTAAAGTATCTTTAAAAAAATAAAAATAAAAATCACTAAAATAGTACAAAACTATGAAATGCCCAGGCAATTCAAATTACAGTTTAATATAGAAAACCTTATCAAATGAGCAAAATCCTACTCTAAGTGAACAGAAAAGTAACAGCATTCTCATGGCCAAAAAATGGACATGAACATTTATGCCGTTCAGTTCTCATAGGAGTCTTGTTTCTACAAGGTAAGAGGAAACAGGACAAGCTACTGCTTCAGGGAAGGGGGGCACAGCACGACACACAAAAAAAAAAACAACACACAAAAGCGGGCACTACTCTGGCTGTGCTCTTTTCTTGGCTCTGTAAGCACAGATTTTAGTAAGCTTGCCTCCCAGTTTAACTGCTCCTTCTTTAAAAGTTGCTGCCTTTGTTCAGTGTTGCATTAGCTCAAGGGAAAAGGTATTTATTGTTCCTTCTTCCTTTCTTAGCAAGAGCAGTCAGAACTTGGATCAGATCAATTACTTACTGTTATTAAACTTTTCCTGTGCTAGTCAACCCACAGTCCCAGCCCACTTGAGCAGGCAAAAATATCAATTTCTAACAAAATTATCCTTTGTGATAACCTACCAAGAGTAATGGAGTTCAGCACGATCTAAGTTGCACAGGAATACAGTATTTTTCTATTCTACTTTATTTCATTTGGGATTAAAATCTCCTAAGAGTACCTTACAAGGCATTGAGGTAATTCAAACTAAATTTCAGTCCTAGCTTTAAATCTGATATTCCAAAACCATCACAGCATAGGTTAGCATCAGTACCAGGCCACAGTCTCAATCTATGACTGCTTCCTCAGCTCTTCTTTAAGAAAAGTCAACACCAAAGGTAGAATATAATTCAGCAAGTCCAATGGCTAAACATACGTCCATACTACAGTAGGTATTCAGAACTGATGCCCTACATCTCTTGCAGTAACTTTAAAAAAAAAAAAAAAAGGGAGGGAGGGGGGAGGCCAGAAAATACTGCACTGTTCCGTATTTATCCACCCAACATAGAATGTACATGCACTGCCCAAATCAGATATTACCAAAATCTAATCTTTGAGTATCTACTGGCACATAAGTAAGAATTAAAGTAATGCAGATATCTTGTGCATTATTTGAATTCTAAAATCAAACATGAAGAGTGTTTGCAGACCACCAATATATGCATTATTGCAACTAAAATCTATTAAAAATGCATGCAAAATGTATACATGTATATCCATGCTGACTAGCTTCCAGACATCAGTAAGAATCTAAGTTCCTGGCATGACGAAGTTGTTGACAGAGAACCTACTGATCCTTGTTACTGGTTATTCATGCTTTGCCAATAATAGTGCAGATATTTTCTTGATGAAATATATACACATACACTGATACCATAAAGAAACTGGAAAAAAAATTCTAAAATCTGCTACAGTACATTTCAAGAGTATATCATCCTGTGGGAGATGTTTTTATGTTGAATACATTCAGCAGCAATGGCGCTTGGATATGAAAGATATGGTATCGTAAACTGTGAAGCAAAATCTTAGGCAACAATATTAGAAATAGTACATCCTAGGGTAGACCTTATTTAAATAATGTTAAGAAATTATTTATGAGAAAAAAAAATATACTCTTTTTACATCTAGAACCAAAAAGAAGATGTAATCCTACCCACGTCTTTACAGTCTAAAGCAGACAACTCAAACACAAGCATGGTACCGCATAGGGGGTTCTGTTAGACTTAATAAAGGAAACAAAAGAGAGACTGCTTCCCGGAATAGGTTTTAAGGCTCAATTTGAAGGAGGAAAGCTTGAGTAGGAAAGCACAGAAGCAGCTTGTCAATCTTTTATTTAGTATAAAAGGATAACCTAACAGTTCAGGTACGGCTCAAGAGATACAGGTCAAACTGTGTGCCTCACATTTGACTTTAAATCACAGCTTCTCAATACCTCATTTCCCTTCCTCTGAAAGAGACAGACGCTATTATCCTTATTTCACTATAGTCCTGTAAGGATAAATATACTAAACACACATGCTATGGTAGCTCTGCTACTTCAGCATTTAGAATACGATGAAATTGTATTCGTATGAACATGCAAGCATGATCTGCAGATACAACAGTGGAAAAGCATGAACCCTAAAAGCTGTCACAGGCAGATCTCCAGCGTTCAGATACAATGAGTAGGCAGAGGAGGATTTCAGATAAGTTCCATATGGAATGAAGAACAAGACCAGATGCAGCCGAAATGTGAATGGAGGAGCCATACTGCGATGTAGCCGCTACAGACAGCATCATATAACTGGGAATGCATGCGACACATGGGGCAGTTCCAGTGGGCCGTGTTATCAGCTCCCCTAGGAAGTTGTATTGGTAGAGGTTTGCAGGAAAATGTACCAACTGAGCCTCGACAAAAAAACTTCCAGTTTCTAAATGTCCCAACAATCTTTAGGTCTACCCTAGTAATCAAGGAAACAGTCACAGAGCTACAGTCACAGAGCTTTAGCTTACAACAATAAATATGCAATTGCACTATTTATACTAAATGCAAAAAATAAATAAGTCATGAAATGTCGACTTTCTCCATGCGGAGTTTCATTTAACATGCATTTAGCTGGTACATACATATTGCTGTTAATAAACTTTTTGTGGTTTCCTCTGCATCAGTATTGTAATGAGTGGAAATCATAAAGTTTAGAGCTCTAAGCATATGCAATTTTCCAGATCACATGTTAAACCAAGTGCTGGACTCTGCTGGGCAGAAAACATTAAGAAGGAAAAAAACTGAATTCTAACCATATGTTTTGAAATGAAACAATATGCTCATTCTGTTACAGCTGAAAACTTTAGTAACTGCTTTACAGTTAGCAGCAATAAAGAGGGAAAGTAATCTTGAAACAACATTTACTGTGGAATAGAAAGTAATTACAGCATAGTAATTAGAATGCTCAATGTATATAGGACAAGTCTGACACAATACAATACTGATTAAGTTATACTGTTTCCATCATAATATTTATTAGTGTGGTTATACAAGGATTAAAAAAAAACTGACAAGAATTAAGTGGGATTCAGTTTTCATTTTAAATATTCCATGCCACGACTTCTGTCTTTCAGAGGATCATGAAAGATAATCTGTCCTTTTACCAATTGAACTATGATCAGCGGCAGAGAAGTGTGACTATTCAGAGTTTAACATCTAATCGTAATTATAGCATAGGTTATGCACTCAGAAAAAAAGCCCACACAGAAAATGGGGTAAGGCCAGTGCCTAGGATACCTTGGAAGCGCATGCACAGCTGCATTGCATCAGCTCATTACATGACCCAGAATACACTGTACCAGGTAGCCCCCGCCTTTGCCACTGGGGGAGCAGGAAGGGTTCCACTGTACAAACATCCCCGCAAAAAACATTTTGGTTTTTCTGCTTACCTGATTACAGTCATTGTCATTAGAAAGTCAGAATTTGTCCGGGTTAGAAATTACCATTAGGTTTTCAAGCAATTAAACAGTCCAGAAAATGAATTAATTGCACTCAAATACAGACTTACTCATATTAAACTGTTATACTTTTATTTGGGGAGGTTTTTTAGGTTGTATTTATGCTGGTAAAAAGCTAAGAACAAAAGAGAGACACAGAGAGACTAAACTCTTTCCAGCTCTCAGATTCCATTCTTGATGTGGTATCTGGGATCAGTTTTCGTGACTTAATTTTGGCATTTTTCTGTTGCTACATTGTTTATATCATGCTTGTAGATTCCTCACATCTTCTGCATTCAGATTTTGCATTGGATCACTGGAATCACCCAAGTCCAAATTTGGTTTTGTGGATTAAAACACAAAAGTGTCTTAACACTTTCAAGCCCAGGGTATGACAGCAACATTCCAAATTAGTTAACTAACTTTTCACTCCCAAGGTCAAAGATTTTTGTGTCTAAATTCAACATATCAATGTGTGTATTCTAGGGCCAGAAAGCCCTAGTCTTCTATATTTTCGGGCTCAACCTGATTTGAAGACAGGGGAGCATGCTAGGGTTCACCCTAGAACATAAAGCAAATTCTGGCTTCATTTTTACTATTATAGTTCCAGTTCTTACACTCAGCATTGCACAGGATAAGCAATCATTGCAAAGAATTTGACAGGGCCCTCTAAGTTTAAAAAGAACCTTTTTTTATTTTATGTCACACTCTATACTAACAGAGAAAGTCTTCACATTTGTGATAAACATGGGGCATAGTCTGATGACAATAGATAACTTCATATATGCAGTTTCAAGACAGTGTCCAGGCATTTCTTTTTCCAGCAACAAGGATCCGTATGGTTTTGGGAGAGAGAGTTACAGAGTAAAGACAGAGAGATCTGTGGTCTACAGCTACAGGCATAAACTTCTGGCTGGAGGCTGCAGTAATCTGCAGGTAAGTGTTCAAAGGCACCAGCTGGCTTTTAGGATGTGGTATATCGATGGAACAGTTAGATCTATGAGGTCTGTTTTAGGATGACATTTAGTTCCCAGTTAGAAAAGTACCCTTGCTACTACTTTCCTAAGATTTTTGTACTAGAATTCAAGTGATCTTTGGCCTATAACAGCAAGAAAAAGTAGAAAGGAATAAAAGCAAAGGGAAAGAAAGATCTACCTAACCTCAGAGCTGAACAAGTGACCTTGAACACTTGAATTAAGGGATGGCTCAGGACTGTGGTAGCCTGTAGAACACAAGCAAAGCCTGCGCAGTTCAAGCTATAAAGTTTTCAGACTCAGAGTTCAAAATAATCTTCTGACATAGCCTTCATTTACCTAATATTACAGTGTCTCCCTGAGCCTGCGAACAGGCAGCAGCAAAATTCACTCCTTCAATATTCTTCCGGGCACTAATATCCAGTAAGAACTGACACTTCCCTATTAGCCTTCACTGTTCTAATGACTAACTTTTGAGGAAATTGATCATTAAGGAGAGGGAGTTGGTGAAAACAGACAAGGCAACAACTGAAGGTCAGCGGAGATGCCCACAAGAAAAAGTAAAGGGGAGACACCATGGCAGTGAATGTCAAGGACTGTCCTTTCGGTCCTTTTTGTGCTCTTAAGCTCTGCTTCAGGTGTGGCCTCGAGCGCTCCGCGGAGCGGGGAGACCACAGCTGTCCGGCCGCGGGTCCCGGCTGTCACCCCAGCCACCACCGGGCAGCCCCCCAGACCCATTTCCCCGCAGCAGCACCCA
>NW_009617680.1:0-1030 GCF_000690535.1 Cariama cristata | reverse complement strand
GTTGTCCCATTCGACGTTGCCCATCTATACCCTCACCCATTAATTTACAAGGTTGGAGCTGGAAGACATACTGTTGATGATCAGCAAGATACCAGTTCACCAGCACAGCCTCCTTCCTCTGCCGATTCAGGGAGCAGTAACAGCTACTTTAAACTTCAGGCTAAATCGTTTAGAGGTCTTTTGCTCCAAGCCACAGTACCTCGGTTGTTCAGACAGGAGACAGCAGCGATCAGCAAGCGAGCTACCAAAACGCCACGGGAGTTAACGGGCCTGGCGCCGAGTCCAGGTTAGCTCTGCTCCCCGTCCTACTGCACCGTTCGTGTGCAAGCCCACCCCGCTGCAAGGGTGGCTGGGGTTTACGAGAACAAAAGGCATCTACAGCAGCTGCCTTATTTTAAATTAACATCGACCCAGCACACACGTTCCTTTGACCTCTTCACCTCAACTGAGGTCTAAGCAAATGATCTAATAACAACATCGAGACATTCTCAGCACTGTTATCAACTTCCGCTTCGCAGGATACACAGTGGTTTTATTTAAGGCTTTATTGATGGAAACAAGTGACTTCTAGCATGATTGTCTAATCTCACTTTTGAAAGGAGAGGGGGCAAAAGTCTGATCCTGGATAATTTTAATGACTGAAATACAGAAGGAAAATAGCCCCCCCCCCCAACCACATTAGCACTTTATGTTTAAAGTCACATGGTTTTGTTTTTAAAATGATCTTGCTCGGTCCTCAGTGCTAAGGTTAGCAAAACCACGCTGCAGTCACACAGCTTCTTTCCTCCACAGACATTACCAGACCACCTTTTACAGGAGTAACTTACTGCCACGTTTCTCAAGAGGTACTTTTCACTTTGAGATTCACGACGTCGCCCTACAAGATTTGCTTTAGCGAACAACAAACGGGTCACACCGCCGCCGCTTAACCGGGAGCGTAAAGCACGGCGAGGAAGCTGCCCGTGTTCAGGGCCCTTAAGTTTCCTTCCCCGCTCTCTCCTACAGCACGCCGAGAAAACGCAATCCCGGC
>NW_009617679.1:0-791 GCF_000690535.1 Cariama cristata | reverse complement strand
AAAAAAGCAATAGGAAAAGAGACAGAAATCAGCTGGATTAGGGAGCAGCTTGCTTCCCCGGGCTGCCGAAAGCCGCCCCGCACCCTGTGCCCCCGGCCAGCCCGAACGCCGCTTCCCCCCCTCCCGGGAAACTCCCAGCACAAAGCCCCAACTCCCCATCCCACGGTGATGCCACAACCCTGTCTCGCTGGCAAAGCCATCCGCCCTCGCACTCACCGCAAAGGGTTAACTCTGGAGAAAGACGGAAAACCATTTCAAAAATCCTTGTAATTGTTAGGAATTATGACAGCAGGATTTTGGGGCCAGAATCCATTTCAGTAGTCAAAACAATTACAAAAAAAACACACCGAGAACTTACAAAAATCTAAGATCAGTAAATGTTGCTGCAAGTTTTAATTTGCATCTGATTTTATTTTTGGACTCGGCTGCAGCTGAGGGCTCAGGCTTTGATTCCCTCGGTTGTAAGGACGGCAGGACAGTGTCTGCGGTCAGGTTGTCATCCAGGAAAGCGAAGCGGAGTCCCTAAGATGCGAACATCTCAAGGGAGGATCTTCTAAAGCACTCGAGGAACCGGGGAAGCTCAAGTCCCGGCCTCAGCACAGAGCCAGGAATGAGATTTTGCTGGAAGGCTTGGGCTCGGGACCCTGCAGGCACGGCATCTGGCACAATTTAAAACCAGCAGCTCAGCTGAATAAAAAAAAAATCTCAAAAACAAAGCAAGAGCCATGGGACTGGTGAAAAGTAAATTATATCTGCAATTATTTCTATTTTAATAATAAGGCCTTTATTTT
>NW_009617678.1:379-2059 GCF_000690535.1 Cariama cristata | reverse complement strand
ATATATATAAACACTCTGAGTCCTAGCACCCCCCCGCCCATCTCTGAATCAGCACAAGCTTCCTACACCAATATACAGAAGCGTGAAACAGTAATGCCAAGAAAGAACATCCAGGGCCTGATCCTGCAGTGTGCAGTCAAGGGGCATTTTCCCACTGCCTTAACTGACCCAGAAGTGGACGAAGACAAGGGGCCATCAACAAAACTGGAACAATTAAGCAGAAAATCCGTCTGCTTTCACCAGTCCCTGTGAAGAAGTTCTGCCCACATGATAATCAGGAAGCACAGCCCAAAGGACCACTGCGTAAGCCAGATATTTTTAGACACCAGTAATGGTGCCTGCTATAAGAAAATGTCAGTCTATACATAATAGTCTCACATTCGGCAAGAGTTATGCACAAAAAGCATGCACAGTATTTTTAAAAAGTACTTGAATTTGTACTTGACACAAAACCGTCAAATAGCTTCGGGACCATCTTTGTCAGTTCCATCAAACTGCTCAACAGCTTTACAACATACTTCACTGCATTCTAATTTACAAGTGTTTTTAATATCTGTTTTAGTTTATTCCTCTCAATTAATTATCCTGTTGAATAAATGGCATATGTTCACACAACACAGTTGTTGTGGTGGTGTTTTTTCTATAATTCACCATAGTCTGCTTCAGACAACATTTTTACATTTTCATTGACTTTTCTTCATCTTCCATCTTGTAAAAAACCCACATCAGCATGAATTTGTCATGTAAAGACACTGTCAATCACCAATAACTAAAGTAAGGGTATGAATTGCTTCTGTTAACCCCTCCCAACAAGGTTTGCTATTTAGGAAAGCATTTAAGTATATTCCTACACAGGAATTATTTTGCTGAATCAGGGTCTTTGTAAACTAATCATAGGGAAAAGCTGGACAGCTGTAAGAAGAGCTCCCTCTTTTGTTTGACTTAATTAACCTCTGTAAAGAACTTTTTCCATCTATTTCTTCAGTTAACTACAAATAATATTAAATGCTGAGGCTGAAAAGAAAAAAACCAGTAGAATATTTACCATGTATCTTTCTGCTCTGCCTGTTGATCCAGAAGTGTCTTGGTTTTCTTTCCATTTCCTGTTCTCCTTTACAGTTGATGTTGTCCTGAAGCCCAACATTACTATGTTCTGAGGGCTTCCCATGTCTTAAAACAGAGCTTTCATTACGAAAATTAAAACCATTTCCACGTGGTTCCACTTTAGCTCATCTGTGAAGCATCTGGAACATAAAATTAATAAAAATTTTACAATTAAAAAACCCAACACAAAACCAAACAGGATGTTTAGCAAACGAGTTCATTTTAGGCTGATTTTTCTTTTCAGCAAACGAAGACTGGGCTTTTAATGTTTAATAGCTATACTTTCATATTTTGCCCTCTTTTACAACCCAGTCTTGCACATTTGACGGTTACCTGAAACTGAATCACATGTGTAAAGGTCACTGGATCAGTTTCCTTCACATTGAACATCATCATAAAAGTAGGTTAAAATTTTAACACTTCAAGTATATATTCCCTATTGCATTTTTTGGGGCTTCTATACGAGCGTGCTTTCCAAAAGGTCATGCTTTTCTAGCTGTATTAACGCAAGTTCTCCCTCCGACCGCCCCGAAGGAGAGCGGTGGGTGGCTTTGGGCACCCTCCTCCCATAGGCAG
>NW_009617678.1:0-366 GCF_000690535.1 Cariama cristata | reverse complement strand
CCCTTGCCGGGCGCCCACCTGCCCTCCCTTCCAGCCAGCCCCACGGCCGCAATCCCTCAATGGCTGCCTAGCAAACCACCCTGTCTGTCTTTCCTCCAGAACACTATTGCCATCTCTTTCGCATTTGGCAACGCTAAGTTTGCCACATCGAACGCAGTCATTAAATAAAGGTTTTCCAAATAAAAAAGCCCTGGGGTTTTGTATTCTCTGAGAGCGCTGGTACCTCGCAGGGCCCTGCTCGGCCAGCACCACCGTGCCGTACAAACTGGCGCCAGCTGCCCTCCCAGTTTGTGCCCAGACAGGTTTGGAAAAGGTTTCCCCATGGAACGAGGGGCACCGTGACCTGGTGGAGACGGCGGCCTTCCT
>NW_009617677.1:0-10843 GCF_000690535.1 Cariama cristata | reverse complement strand
GGAGCTGGGCTTGTTCAGCCAGGAGCCGGGACAGCTTTGGGGGCACATAACAGCAGTACCCTCCCCTGATATCTAGGAGGAACTGATCAAGAAGTTTTCGCAGGGCTTTTTGCAGTGGCACATGGCAGGGTGTGAGAGGCAAGGGGCACAAGTTGTAACAAGAGAGGTTCAGGCTGGATATCAGGAAAAACATCTTCACCATAAGGACAGTCAAGTAGTGCAACAAATTGCCCAGAGAGGTTGTGAAGGTTCCTGCTATTTATTTTATTATTCTTTTGAGCAGGAGGATCCAGGGTCCGGGCAGGGGTGCTCCAGTGTGTGGCACGATCACACCAGGATCAGAGACCAAGGTTGGTGTGGCACAAATTATCTTATACTTATGCCACACCCACAAGAAAGGTAAGTGATGGTTTCCTAGGGACCCTCAGTGCCAAAAGTTGACTAGGATGAAGCTAATGCCAGAGGTGCTTTGTAGATCACGTAAGTACTACTCCTTGGGGGTCTGGCTTTTCTGTCATAGGGATATTCTGCATACATCTATCTCCTAAAAAGCAGTCCCGCTGCAGTCGGTGGGTTTTTCGGCACAATTCCCGCTTAGGGCCTGTGGGACATCACCTGGTGCTCTTTGTTAACAACAGGATTCGCTGAATTTCACCTTCAGCTGTCTACAAATTAGACCCTTAGAGCTCAATTCTTTTTTTTTTATAAATACAGGCATCAATGCCATTGGAGTTGCCCTTGAAGTATCCAACGTGGCCCAGGTTTAGGAAAGTGAATAAAGGCCTTAATGTGGGATTCAGCTCACAGACTCATCCTTCTAAGCTTAGGTATCCTTAGCCAGGTATCTGGATGCACCAGACTTGTACACTTATGCTATTTAGAGCCCTTGCAATGGCCTAGGATAACCCATGTTGGAGGTCACAAATGTCCTAGTCATCTGCATCATGTCTGCAGGCCCTTCGTGGATGTTTCTGAGATTCTAGCACATCTCAAACAGCACTACATGCCCGCATTTGGCAAACAAATCGAGCCATACTTGCCTACTTCAGGGCAAGCAGAATAACTAACTCTGCTGACCAGTTTACTATTGCCCAACGTGGGAGCTAAGACCCTTGGTGCACCAGGGGTCTCTGAGTTGGCTAAGCTAGTCATCCAGGGCTTGACTGAATTGCCTAAACAGGGTTCCTAGTGCCTCTGAGATAGATACCTAAAGTAGTCCGAGACACCCACATGGGGCTGGCAGATATGACAAAGGACCTAAAGGACACCTGTGGCTTTCTGTTGCAGTGGTTGCAGCTAGGACCTAAGCAGGGTATCCTTGCGCACTGGGGGCAATACTTGGTGTCTCCACGAAGAAAACTGAATTCTGCTCGTGTTCTCTTACAGCCAATGGAAAGTCTGCAACACCTCCAGACAGGTCCTTCACTCCCTGGTCTTAGGCATACTGCTTCAGGTGGGAATAATTGTCTCCAGGATGCATTTATGTTATCCTGACTAGTAGAGATGTCTACAGGGTTAAGCAGTGGCATGCGCCTTCTTTGAGGAGTGCTGGGCTGAGGTTGAGGGTCCCGAGCAGATACATTGGTATCTCAGGACCTTTATGGTCTATGCCCGAGAGACATGATCAGGGACCGATATGGTATCACTGTGGCCTGAAAGAGCACCTGTGCCTATGCTGTTGCATAAAACAGCACATCACCTTCCTCCATTGCTGCTTATCCATTTTTATCTGTACTAACAGAGTGTCAGGTCAGTTTGACTAACTCAGGTTTCTTCTGATTTCCAAGTAGCCTCTCTTCTCTAATAGGTCCTGTGCATCCAGGTATCCCCAACTCCCTAGATGGTACTGACTCTTCTCCACGGTCTGCTTCAAAGCCACGGGGCTTTAACTCACATGTGCATCAAGGAAAAGCAACTATCTATTCAGAGGAGGGTGACTGAATGAAAAAGTATTTTACCTTCACCCATGCTTCCTACTGACTTATAAATAAATATGTATCACCCCATGGTTCCCCACGACATCATCAACTCTAACTGGGTAAGAAGGGCAGGACAACTGCAAAAATTTCTTTAAGTGTGTTCATTTTAGCATTGAACTTAGGCTTATGGAGATGGGAAAACTGCTAGTCATGCTGCAGAAAAAGAGGAAATGTCAAAAATTCTCTTCTTTCACATACCTACATGTCAGGAGAAGGATAAAGTCATTTCTGGTCCAACTCTGTCACAGTCTACTTAGCTACCATTGCTATTAAAGATACAGTATTTCCAAGCAGGTAGCCCCAGGTACCTTGGGCTGGGAATGGGATAGAGAGCTCTGATCCATTGACACGAACCTTTAGGACTCTTTAGGCACACCAGTAGCATCCCAGACAATGGGGAACGATCTGGTCTCGTGCTCAGATTCATAAAAGACAAGCAGGATGACCCCGCTCATGGCAGGCTAGTTTGACATTACTTTGGCAAAATAATGGCAATACTGATATGGGTATAAAGAGTTAGAAGACATTAAAGAAGAGGTAAACAATTAATGTCAATCAACATGTTTTTTTGGGGAGGAAAGGTTGTCAAACTTGATTTCATTCTTTGATGTGATTGTAGGTTTTGGCTGATAAAATTAATTGCAAAGATGAAATATATTCTGACTTTTGTATGTTTGACAGTGCAGCAGATCCTGATTAAAAAATTAGCATTCTACCCTATCAATACAAGGCACATAAAATGGCTTAAGAACTGGCTGATGTGTCAACAAAGAAGCTGTCGAAGGGGAAATCACTGTAGGAGAGTATTTTTAGAGAGGTTCTGCAGGGATCAGTAATAGGTCTGAATGCTATTGAATATTTTCAGTAATGACTTGGAAGTAAATATTAAAACTGGTGATAACATTGAAAAGTAATGAAGAGGACTGGGAGTTATACAAAAGTGCTCTCAGTACGGTTGTAAGCAAGCTTTCAAGTCTAAGAATAGGCAAGCAGACCACATGCAGGAACCTGGAGCACAACACATCTAAGGGGCATTTAGGCATACTAAAGATGCAACCCAAAATAATTCTGCCAATATGGTGTTTTGTGGCTTTTGCACGTTATTCTTTGCAAGGACTGATGCAATCCCTGCTAGCATAACTCAGAGGAGTAGGGTAGGGATAAAATTTTTAATTTCTGCATGTTGCACCCCTAGACTTGATGTTGAAATAATGCATCTGGCTCTGGTACCTCAAATTGAGAAAGGATGTCAGGAAAAAAAAAAGAAGGTTGCAGAAATAAAGCACACAAATTATTCAGGGACTAAAAAAACCACTATTCTAAGTAGATGCTTCCAGAGCATGATATATTTATTTTGTGAAAAAGAGGGATGAAAAGCACCTTGAGACCTGCTCATGAGTGCCTTTGGGGGGAAAATGGTAGAATCAAAAGGACTCTTTAATGTAGCAGAACTAAGCAGAGCCAGAACTAACAGAGAGACCATCTGCAGAAGCACGGGCAGGGATTTAGCAGATTGTGCACCTCTGGGAAGTGGTGGGCTTTCACCCCAACTCCCAATGGCTTTGGATTAAGACTGCTACCTTTTGGTTGCATATTTATTGACTCTGTCAAGCATGGGGTGAGGGGGAAACTACGTTGTCCTATATGTGAAAGGTGAGACTTGGTGATTTACTGGTCCCTCTAATTCTCTACTCAAAGGCACGGAGCTGTGAAACCTACAGTTCAGGGAGCTAATAAACCTGCTACTTTCTTTGACACAGAACTTCACCTCTAGTCTTCCTTCTGCCTCTTCCCAAAATCCCTCCCTCCAACACCTCTGTGGTCTCAACCCTGCAGCACCATGCAATGTGGGTAAGCTAAGAGTCACATTTTTTTTCAAGCCATCAGCCGGAGGGACGTGAGATAATGCAGAAAATTTTGCCTGGTGTGTTCTCAGGCAGGTTTTTCAGAAGGGAAAATGCCAGCAAAACTTTGTACGACAAGTTAGCCTACTTTCCAAACTGATGCTGTCTCCTTTTGCTGGAAACTCAACAATTTATGCATATCCTGCGAGTGAGGTGTCCCTGGAGCAGCCCAGGGAGGCAGGGACATCACTCCCTGAAGTACCGTCTTCAGGAAACAAGTCTCTAAGATTCAAATGCTTCTTTATGAAATAAAGTCCACCAGACCTATTGCCAATTGTTTATGCTAAAGAGCACACTCCCATTAATGTTAATGGTGCTTTGGAGCATAAATCCTTGCTAATTGATATAGGAATGTATCCCAGAAGAGTTTACTTTACTGCTGATTTAGCTGATAGATATAAACGTGAGAGAGGGAAATATTAGCATTCATGTAAAACAATTAGGTTATCAACAGGGGCGAATGATTCAGAAAATGACTGCAACTTTCCAGCTCCCTTTAATGGAAGAAAAGAAAGTCTGCTAATGAGGAAAATCAGAGGGAATACAAATATAAGCGAATTGTTGCTATTACTTAATATTTGTGTTACATCAGCAGCCCCTGAAAACCAGGGCTGGGTGCCCACCTGAGCTCTGTGCACATGCGGGATGGACAGGACCATCCTACTGCCCACCAAAGTCAATCTTCTCCATGGCCCCTCTGGTGGAGCAGTATTTTGGGCTTACAAGTCTAACAAACTTGGCTGCTGGATGCCGAGCTCAATAACGCTTGCTAAATATGTATGAATAGAGGAGAATGATACAAGCACTGGATAGATTTCCACAATTTAATTTTTTTTTTCCAGATAATATAATGGCATATGAAAAGTGAGGCAGTAATGCAGTTCAAAAGAAAAAAAAGAAAGCAACCCCCACCACTGTCCTGCATCTTTCTGCCAAAGGCTGACATTATTGAAAGTTTGCTAAATACAAGAAGTACGGGCATTTCCATAAAAATCTGATTGTTCGAAACCTACAATTTTGTGGCAAATGTACAGCCATTGAAGGAATAAATTTTTCACTGTACTCAACAGTTTTAGCTATTCGATTCCCATTTAATTCACGGGTTTTGATGTGAAAATGTTTTCCTAAGAGAAGGCTCAGATACAGGAAACGTACAGTAAGCCACACATCTTCCACAAAAAGATGCTTTGACTCTAGTATTGAATCTGTGATTTTGAGCATATGGAGTTTCATTTTTTTATTTCAAATCTATTTAGAATCAGGAGGAAAAAAAGTCACATACCAAAAAGAAGTATAGTATTGTCTGTGGAAGTAATATAGTATCATTTCATTATATTTTCTGATTCACATCTTCTAGCTATTTCTTAGTTTTAGTGCAAAAGCAAGACCATTTCCTTTTGCAAATACAGAATAAGATAGAAATGTCTGCATTTTAGTATCTTTTGCTGCAAGTCACTGAATGGTAAGACTTTTTCTCCCCACACACTTCAGTAAGCCTAATTTTCAAGGTCTCTGTTATTAATGAAATATCAAACGAATTATATAACATTTGCCTGGGCATGGTTAAAGACCGTGTACCCAGTAAGACTTCATATAACAAAAAGCGCCCAACCCTAGAAACATGGTTTTCTTTTTCCATTTAATGCTCATAAAATTTTACAGACAACAGACTCCTTTCTTAAGCTTTATTTAAGAAATCGAATACTATTATAGTTCAATATATATAAGACACATCCAGTATTGTGTTCCTGATAGCAAGTGCATAGATTTTGTTAAGATATCATTTTTATATTTTAATTTTTTTTTTTATTTGTTACTCAGTAGCATGTTTCATGACCACACGAAGGGATATTCCCAGTGATTTTGCTAAGAGCATGAGAGAAAAAACAGAACACAGCAAAGTAGTGAAACTACAACAGAGATGAGGAACAAAAACAATCAGGCAAACTATCAGTACAGTCGATTCCTGATAAGTGAATAATCTGATTGCTTGGTCACAATGCTTTATTCACTTATCAGGAATGATTCACACTACATTTTGTTAAACTGTTTTCCTTAGCCTAATACCTAAGAGTCACACTGGGCAAAGGCACACACACTCTGGCAGGCTATTCTTTAATCAGAAGTCTTGTGACAGTTGGATAATTTCCCATGGCGATACACATATAGGTAACAAAGAGACATTTTGCTAACACTGCAAGGTGCCTTACATAATTGAAATTAAAAGCATGCATTTAAGCAGGACAAACTGTTCAGCTGCATTGCTTTAAGGAACTCATTTTTCCCCATTGTTGAACTAAAAAAAAAAAAAAGGCAATAAAACCCTGTATCTTTCAGCCCTGAGTATTTAAAAGAAACCCAACTGCAGTATAAGTCTTTTTTTTTTCAGTTGTATTTTTGGAAGAAAAGACCCTTCACAAAGCTCTAGTTTCTTTCCTAAGACCAAGTTTGGAGAAAAGAAAGAAGGAAAAAAAACCACCAAACATCCACAGCAACCTAAAAACACCCAAGACCAATTCTGATTCATCATTCATGCAAGTCAAGACTTACTTAACTGAATCCACTGGTGTCAAAATTATCCAAATCAGGATCATAAACTCTAGAGGTGTCAAAGACCCAGGATATAGTCTGACCATCGTTTTCTGCTTTCCTGCCTGGGCTGTCCACTACAGGCTTCTGTGGTTTTAGATTAAACTTAGAGTTGCTTGGATCCCTGACCTCTGACAACAGACCCTGCAAGACAACATTTGAGCTTGTTTGGGACTCCAGACTCACCACTTATTTGCCGTTCATGGAAACGGAAAAGTCAAAAAAGCAAAAAAAAAAAAAAAGTTTTTAAAAACCCCCATATCGAGCAATAACAACCAGGCCAACTCACAAGCCACCAGAAAATTTCAAAACTCTTCCAAACGCAGGAGCCAGTGTTGTTGCTGACACCACACGGAAACACCCAGTGGGCCATGACCTCAGAAGACGTTACTTGAGGGGGGGTTGTGTGTGTGTTTGTGTGTGTGAGCCAAAGCCAGAGTGCCAGAAAGACCAGGGGAGAGGAGACAAGAGGGAGGAGTGTCATTTGGGTCTCATAAGAGCACTTTTAAGTGGTCTTCGATTCCTGAGCATCACAGAAAGTGGGACAAAGGAAAGGGACGGGGGCGTATGGCTTGAATTCCAGAGAGCACTCGCCAGTGCTTCTCTCTCCTCCTTGGGTTTGGTTTGGTTTGGTTTGGTTTGGTTGGTTTTGTTTTTTTTTCCCCCCTCTCCAAATTGTCAGGTTTGTATCTGTGATCAAACAGAGGAGAGAAGAGAGACTTTTTGTAAACCAGAACAACATAGATTTTTCTTTTGCAGCTTTTATTTCATCATGGTAGACATCGGTTGGGGGAGAGCAGAGAGATTCTTGTGAGGAGGAAAAAAATTGTAGGAAATGAGAGAATAAAAAAGGTAAAAGCCAACTGTAAAAAAAAAAAAAAAAGAGAAAAAAAGTGCTATGGCATTTCTTTTGTCCCTTTTGAGATTTGTGTAATATTATTAGCCAATGCTGAGAATGATCCGCTTTGTAAGCCCACAGCAAAAAATATCACCCACTTGAACAACAGGGGATCTTTTTTCCGTCATTTATTTCTTCTTTTTTATTTTTTATTTAATTTTTACTTCCACTGGCTTTAACAGAAAGTCTTCCTGTGCTCACTTGGATTTTATTTCATTTTTAAAATTATTACATGTATAACTGCACATAGCAAGCTCGATCACCTGGTAGGCTTTTGCAGGCTCTCACCGCCCTAGTTAAGATGTGATTAGTTTCTAAGGAGAGTTTGACTAACGCCATATGCCATCAGATTACTGTGCAGTTTGGAAGAAATCCCAAGGCTATATCCTCCTTTTCTTGAATGTTTCATATGCTTCTGCGAAGTAGCGGCAGAGTATTATTTTTTTTTTTTAACGACTAGGAAGAATTGATCTCCATAATCCGCATTTTCCAGACTGACTGAAATGTCACAGCAAAAAAATAGCTTTTCAGGTGGCTTCTGTGTGTTTGTGTGCAGAAGCTTTTGCAGTTAGAAGGCTAACAAAAGCTACCTTCAATATGACTTTGCAGGAAACTCATTTAAAATGCTTCCTGCTCAGATAAGATTATCCAAGTGATAAGGCATGACTAGGGGGAAGAAGAAAGAGAAAAAATAAAAATAAAAGAAACCATAACATGTCTAAAATGTACAAATCCTCTTTTGCCCCCCAATCAGATATTCACTTAGGTGGAATCGACTGTATCTTTTGTACACAACCAACAAATAGAGAAAAAAAAAAAAAACAGGCACGTGAAACAGTGAGGCGTGTAGATGTATTACCAACACAGAATGACCACCAACAATACAACACACAAAGTAGAGAGACAAGTATTAGGAAAATGGTTTAATATTGGAGACAGAAGCAAAAAACTGCATCACACAATAACATACGTTACAAAAATAAGTCTGACTGTTTCAACTACACGGTTATGTTCACAATGAGGACAGAAGAATCAGAAAAAACTCTGATCTAAACAGCAAAAAAGCAAACCCCTAACGTTTTAACTAATACATTTATCCACGCAAAGTGACCGAGTACTCCTAATTCTAATTACCTTATTGTGTAACTGCACGATACAGAATAAAAAGTGAAACTTACCGCTTTTGTTAAGACAAAATTCTAAACACTAGATATAAGCAAAGGGAAAAAAAGAAATCAAGCCAAAGTTTTGAAGTCTCTAAACAAAACCAACTCTCTTTCTACCATCCAGAAATCAAACTTGAAAATCAGTCATGATCGAGGGGGCCCACAAGAGTAAGCCACAAAAATTTCCATTTGTTTTTTAATCTCCAGTATAAAAAGTTCCACTGGTACAAAATGCATAAGTACAATCAAGTTGTAGAAATAGGAAAGCCTGCTTTTTTTTTCTTTTTTTTTTTTTTGTTCTTTTTTTTTTGGCTCAAATTCCATCAAACAACAAAATCCAAATGCATCAATAAAACAGAAACAATACTCAAATGGTCTTACAGTTTCCACTAGATTGCATTAACTTTGGCTTTTCTCAGACAATACTTAAAAACTAGTTTGTAATTCTAAACAAAATGATAGTATTATTAATCTACAAACAACAATTCTCACAGCACAAAAAAAACACAAATACATAGGTTGTTTTTTTTTTTTTTTTTTGTATGACATTATCCAAAAAGGTAATGAAACTACAGGATATTTTTTTCCTTTTGTTAATTAGCACTTAAGATAATAAAAACAGAAACAGTAAAATGATTCCAGAGTAGCACAAGCCAAGGAACTGTAACCCCTATGGTGAAAGAAAGATGAACTTGTTACTCCTTTGAGGACTGCCATTTCATTGCAATTAGCTAATTTGTTTGAAAAAACAACTAGTCTAGTCTTTTGATTAGAATTTTGTAAAGCAATTTCCCTAGTTTTTCTTCCTCTCTTATTAGGCCCTTGCACCCTTGCAGCTTTTCCTTTCAAAACTTTGAAAAAGAACTGGTAGATAATTTGTCTCCAAGGAGGTGTACGTTTGGGGGTTTTTTGGTACTTGTTTTTTATTTTATTTTTTTCTATTTTTTTTTTTCAAGATGGACACTTTTCTCAGCAATGACCATCTCAGTTGCCTGGAAGTACAAAAACATTCCTCCTCTCCCACTGCTAAGCCAATGTCCCATGTAGCGTAATTTGGGGCAGCCTGATGCCGAGTTACACTGCCTGAGGACCAAAGGCATCACTGCTCTAACTGGACTGGTAAACCCGCAGGACACACTAGGGCATCTAAAAAAGCTTTGGAAATTTATACAGTGGGCACAATGAGAAAAATTAGTGAAACAGTCTAAACAACCCAAATGATCTCATATTATATATATATGTACATATATATAATATAACATACGTGAGATGATACTTTGAATATGCAAAATTGCTGCAAGTAGTACAAAATAGCCCTCAAAGGGTGTAGGAAGGCCCCAGCAGTAGTAAAAACATGTGAGAAAAGTATAGATAATTTATTTATAAGTGCATGTGCTATAAGAAGGAAACTTTTTTGCATCACTAGAGGCTAGTCCTTTCCATCCCAGGGCTCTACATAAAGAAGCATTTAAGTTGGGGATGAGAGACAAGAGTGCACCAGCTGATGTTGTTCATATAGGGCTTCGTTTTTAATTTTAGGCGGCTTCAAATATAATCGGATAGAAATACGAAGTGGAAGAAGGTATGGCACTTTATCATCAGTAGCAGGGACTGCCGCTCACACGCATTGGATTGGCAAATTCTCTACACCGGCAGCAAAGAACCAAATTTGGTTGTTGGTCACTACTTGTGCGGTAGAAATGCAATCTAATCAGACTTACAAGGCAGTGAAAAGGGCTACCAGCATTTCTTTTCTGGTTCCTTACACAGAGCTTCCTCCAGCAAACACCCACATCAGTCACATATATATATTCCCATGGACTACTTGTACGAGTAATGTTACTCCTCTCTATATGAGTGTCTGCAGGAGTAAGCCAATATATTGCTGTCACAAATAATGGCAGATAACACCAAACATTACAGTGTATGTAAACTTTATCCTTAAAAAGTAGTTTAATTGCAGTGCACACTGAATTTTCACCCAGGAAGATCTAGTGCATCTGATTTAAGCAAAAGTTCATTTATTTAAATTACAAAAATATTGTTTTTTTTTTTTCTCCTCAAGGTTTTCAAATGGTGGATTTACCACTCCTGTCTGGGAGCGGCTCACACAATAGATAATTAAAGAATTGTTTTCTTTTTCTTTTATTTTATTAATACTGAATAGCATATTCCAGCAGCATATTAAAAGCTCTTTAAGAAAAGACAAAATCCCCGAAATCTAAAAAGGAAAACCACAAGTTAATTATGGATTTAAATAATTTTAGTTATAGATACAGAAGAAATTTAGACAGCAGTAAAATATTT
>NW_009617676.1:378-11419 GCF_000690535.1 Cariama cristata | reverse complement strand
CGGGCGAGGCCCTCCGCCTCCGAGGGGTACAGGGGCCTGGGCCCCGGACTGAGGGTGCGCCTGGAGCGCCTGCGCCCCGCCTGCCTTGGCTGCTGTAGGTGTGGGTGTACGGGAGTTACTGCGTGTCTGTGGGCCTGCCCGTGCGCGGAAGTGTGCGGGTGCCCGGCCCGGAGGCACGGGGTGTGTGGGGGCCTGTGCTGGTTTGGAGGTACAGGCTCTGAGTGTGAATGTGTGTGCATGGCAGCACGCAGGTGGGCATAGGTGGGCATCTGTGTGTATGAGTGTGGATACGCACCTGTGCGTGGGCACAGCGCGTGTGTGTGTATACTTGAATGTACATAGATCTGTGCTTGTGCTTTGGTGCAGCGTGTTTGTACACACGTATATATGCAGTCATGCATTTTAGCGTGTACCTGTGCGTCAGCGCACCTGTACACTGGTACGTACATTTGTATGTGTATATACACCTGCGCCTGTATTTGTTTCTGTGCATGGGAGCACATGCGATAAATGGATGCACGCAATGTGTGTGTAAGGCCTGGCTCTCTTTATGCCCTTATGGATATTTTCAGTATTTCCGTCCGAGGATTTCACTGCTGTGATTGCAGTAGCTAACTCCTGCCATGCCAAGTTGTGGGAAGGCAGGGACAGGAGCAAGGGAACCAGCCTCTCCGTCCAGTACAGAAGGTGAGCGGGGAAAACTCACCACCTGATGAAGATTGTTCCGTGTGCTACAGATGAGCTTGCTGTAGGGGCAATGGTGAAGATGTGTGCATATGGAGAGTTACCAGACCAAGCAAGAAATGCTGAGGAAACACATGGTAGAACAGCTCACAGTTGTTGTAATGTTGACCTGTCTGAAAAGAAGGTTAAGGAAAAGTTTTAAGAAGGCTAATCTTGTAATTTTGTAGTCTTTTATTTTTTTGGCTTTTAAGTTTGTGGAGAAAACTGTGGTATGTTTTTACAGCTCCTTCTGTTGTAAGCTAATTGTAAAAGATGAAGAAAGAACACAGAGGTCTTGAGTACTTGTCTGAGTGGTTAACAAAGTCAGGTGAAAGGTCAGTAATGGTTGTGGTATAAATGGAGGTTAACTGAGGCTAACTAAGCATTGTCCCTGGAACCTGACAACAAAAAGTTTCTGTGGAAAATCACCATTCTCCTCCCAGAAGTTTTATTTTGCTACCTAGTAAAGAGACTCTTTAAGTTAAATACCTAATACTTGTCAGTGCTACCTACATAAACTCATCCCATCAGTCTCTTGTATATGCCAGTGGCTGGGACAAGGAGAGAAATGATCATAGTTAGTGTTTTTCCCAGTATGTTATTTTATTGGTGAAGAATCTGTGTTGCTTTTTAGCAGTACTGAACCCAAATATAGCTTCAGGTACATTTAGCTAAGCATATGCTCAAAAATCAGGGTGAGCTTTCTCATTGTTACCAGTGAATGCTTTGGTGGATGGCTAGAACTCCAAAATCTATCTGAGATGCTGCTATTAATACTTCAATTTACCATTTCAGCGCTATAAGCAGAAGATCACGAAATCTTCCTCACAGCAACCAACTCTGTATTAGTCAGATTTTTGAGGGCTGATTTTGACAGTTCCAAGTTAATGTGGATTTTCTAATGTTGAGGCAAATGATAACAAAACTGACCAGATTTAGATATGCCAGTAGGTTGTCTTCCATGAGGAGCTTGTTCAATCCCAGTGGATTTTTGGGGTACACAAAACTATAACTTAAACTGCTGCTTTGACTGGCAACACCAGGAATTTAGGATTTTTTTGTTCCTGAAAGGGTAGTTGTCACCACCACCCACCAGGAGCTGCATGCTTTTCTAGTTGTTTGTAATTACATTCTCTGAAAATTTGGCTATACAAGAGAGCATGTTAACTGAAAAATGGAGTTTCAGCTTTATTTTACTTGGCAGCCAATGATGAGTTACAGAGTGGTTTTTAAGATATGAAATCAAGAGCCTGTGTTGGTCAGCTGTTAAGAAATGAAGGGTTGTCTCCAAGCGCAGCTCTTTGGTGTGAGGAAATCTAAAAACCACTGTTAACACTGCTGACCTCCTTGTTAGCTTTTTGTCCTATTTTGACACCTTTCAATTTTGCGGGTGGAACTCAAATTTAAGACATTTCTGTATACTGTAGTAAGTGTGAGGAGAAACATACTTCCTTTTACAAGTTTGAAATTCATGAATTAACTTGTGCCAATTTATGTGGAGTGGTCTGTCTGATCTGTGAAAGACTTGCTGTGTTTTCAGGTCATTTTCACAGTAGTGAAGTCTCTAGTACAGGTCCTGGTAAAGGAGTAGAGATATCATTAGATTTTATTTTTTTTTAATTGCATGTGAATTATTATTGAAGAGAGTTGTGTGAGATCTTAAAAAAACTTGCGCTGTTTCTTAAGTATGTTAAATCCAACAGTTTGGAGACTCAGGTAGTATCACTTCTGTGTTGTTTTCAATCTTAGACACATTTTGTTGTACCTTTTGAAAGTGTCAAATTGCTTTGTAAAATCTCGTACCATGTTACTTCAGTGGTAAGTAGCCATTAAATGGCAGTTAGGAATTACTGTATTTGGCGAGCAACTATTAATGTTTATAGTTACCATTCCTTAAAAAGGTAGACAACTCTTAGGCAGTAGTTATGCCTATGTTTTGGATGTTCTTTCCTGTGTATGCAGAAGTAGTATGACTGAACCCAATAAGATCAGCACACAATATGCTTTTTTTTTTCTGCGGTAAGAGAACAAGCATCACCTTAAGATATCTAAACAAGTCAAGATTTTTGCTGGTTCTGTGGGATCACTTATCTGAAGTGTTTACTGAAGCCCAGGAAATACTTCTCCCTATTTTTCTTTGATGGCTGGTTACTGTCAAGTTTGCCAGCTGGCTGTGTAATGCCCTCCTGCCTCCCTACGTACTCCCCACGGGTATGTGTCCACTCTTCCTTGCAGTTTCTGCTTGCTCTCTTGCTGTGCCTGCCGTGCTTGCCTCGACATTGCACTAAGTGGCAGATTTTTTTTATTCTCGCTGGCTGAGTACAGTCAGATGACTCAAAGCTGTCATGAGGCTGGTAGGAGGAAGGATGCATCAGGAACTGTGGCATTGGTGGTGTTTTTCCTTTGTCTTCTTTGAAAAAACACTCCAAATTTAAGGTGTTTCAGAGTAGTAAGTAGGAAACATAGGAACAAAAGGCTGATAGTTGTGACAACAATGTTAAAAATCAGTCTTAGATGTAATGTTCATTTTTTTTTGATTGCAACAAGCTGCAATTTAGCTTAATAGGGATTTGGGATACCACAGTCACTTTCTTTTGTTTAGATTGGGACCCTTCTGTAGCAATGAAATGTACTTCGGTATGCCTTATTTGTGACAGCAGTTCTTCAGGTCCTAATACACAGTCTAGTTTTCTTTTGGATAAATTAGATCTGTTCTCCCCTCTTCTATCAGTTCTCATTTTTAAAAGCTGAGTTCCTGTGTAATGTGCATGTGAAATTTTTATGTAGTTAATCAATGTAGGAGGATCTGTTTCTGTTTCCTGCTAGTACTGCCTAAAAGAATCTTTATATAAATAAACCAAATAACTGGTTTTCCTCTGTGAAGGAGGCTGACCTCAAAGATGCGTTTAGCTGATGAAAATCTTGAGGAGATGCTACACTTTGAACCTATGAGAGTTTTAAAATCGCAAATATCTATTTTTCTTGCTATTAGGAAAATATTTGGCATAAGAGAAAGCTTGATACAATTTTTTTCAATGCTAGCTGTGTCCAGGCGCTTTAATGTCTTGTGCAGAGTGTTCATATCAAATGTTCTGCTGGGGATGCCTCAGGCAAATACGTGTTGCTGTCATAGAGCAGAGATTTAAAAGGATCACTAAGACACCAAAATGAAAATCCGCATAATTATACATGTTTAGCCATACTATTAGTAATTCACAATTGTAAATTTGCACTGATTGATCTTACGCTATAATTGGAATGTCATTATATTTAATCCCTAGAGAGGCTCCTGGGAGTGAGAAGTTAATAAGCTTTATTTTGTTTCCAGAGAAGTGCTGTGATAGTCGGTTCATGTTAAAGAGGCTTTCTTTGGTTTTGTTTTTTATGAATTTGTGTACGTGTCACCGTTTAAGGCTGGGCCGGCTCTATTAGAATGATCTATACCCATGCTTGGTTCTGTAATTATCTTTAACCCTCTTATGCAGAAGGGTTAAGATATTTCCATCATGACAGCTCTGTGATATGGTTTGCACCAGGGCTGTTGGCATTGACTGCTGGAGGTCTCCTACTGAGCTATGCAGCTACTATTGGGATTTGGAGCAAAAGTGCAGTAAGAATTCAGAGTAGCTACCAGGTGGAACCACTGTGTCCTGACTCCCTTTGCAGGAAGTGATGGGAAAAGTGTCTTTCTGACAAAGAAATTAGGCACCTTTGAAAGTCTGGACTTCTTAAATGTAACCAGTAATGCAGGTATCATTCTGAAGGATTAATGTTCTCTGCCCACCAAAAATAAACCTCTAGCCTTGCTGAACACATCCCTGTCCCTTTTGCGTTGCCCCCTCATCTGCCAGCGCGGTACACCTGGGTTTTTCTTTTTCCATTCCAGTTTAGCGCCTGCACTGTATGTTATCAGAAATTCCTGAACAGACAGACTGTGACTTAAGTAGGTGTGCAAGGGAGCATCTCAAGATGATGAGAACATGTTACAACGGCAGAGCCTTCTGCAACCTCAGAATGTTTTTTGTGCTTCTTGTAGAAGGTGTTTCACTTGCTTCTGGTTTTGGATTCTCTACAAACTCTAAACTGTTTCTAAAACGGCTGAGTGAAGAAATAATTCAGTTAGAAGTATAATAAAACTGAGGCTGTTCTTTTTTACTGTCTAATACCTAATAAAATCTTAATGATTCTGGGATTTTTTTGTTTGTTTTCCCTGTTATATATTAAAGGTGGATAGCAGAGCTGAGTCAATTGACAAGAAAATCGCTAGGCTTGATGCAGAACTAGTGAAGTATAAGGATCAAATGAAGAAGATGAGAGAAGGGCCTGCAAAGGTAAAAATCTTCTGTGGCATTTAAGCATGAGAGGATGTGACTCACACTTCTTGTCATGTAGTTCATCAGGTTCTCAGGATTTTCCCTACTGATGAGATATAACAGCCTGCAGGATTGCTTTTATTCTGAAGCATCTTTTAGACATGCATCTTTGAACAATGTTTTCATTGGTTTTTATTTCTTCCTAAGTGTAATGTAATTCCTCAGTCAGAAGTAACTTGCTTCCCTTCTTCCTTCCGTTACCTGAATTAAGTCTGGTAGAGAGGCTGTTTTGTTCATCAGCCAAAATAAAAACATCTGCACTATGGAGAAAGGGAGCAGGAACCCCATTTTTTAAAGGAGATGAACATATAATATAAAATGTATCTAATAATAAATGTATCTAATAAAAACAGTATTGTTAAAGTACCTTTTACAGTATTATTTGATGCTGCCCATTAAAATTTGTTGATGAAAGATGGTTCTGATGGACTAAATTTGACTTTGTATTCTGCTTAAAAAATAAAATTGAAAACCCAGAAATTTTGAAAGTATTTTCTATTAGAAGCTTTACTTACAAGCCTGTTTGGTTAATTATTAATGCAGGACAAATGCTGAATGTCGCTGTTGTTCAACTCTTTGCACTAGTAACTGAGGAATCTTTTGGAGAACTTAAATGTGATACATTAGGTTTAAACAGCACAATCAAGAGTAAAGTTGAATGTTTTTCCTAATGTAACTATGTTATGTCTTTCAGAATACAGTAAAGCAGAAAGCATTGAGAGTCTTAAAGCAGAAGCGAATGTAAGTTTAAACCTTTTTCAGTGTAATGAAAGCCTGTTTTTTTTTAAGGGAGGTGGCATTTCTCTTTCCAGTACTCTTGCTTCTGAGCGTTCTTTAAAGACAAATGCTGAACAAGCTAGCCAGCCTTTTGGAAGCATCTCCTTACAGGTTTTGCATCAGCATATTTGTGCCTTATTTGTATGTGAGTACATGTACCTGTTCTCTGTGGACATCCTTTAGGACTTGAGCACATGTAGTGCAGGTAATTGTGTCTGTGCAAAAAGCCCAGAATGGACAGGACAGATGATCCTGTGGTGTGGTCTAGTCTAGTATACTGTCTTGAAAAGTGTCCAGCAACAAAGGAAAGAATGTCAGAATATGGCAAGTGTTTGGAGGTGCTTCACTGGAATATTTTATAGTCCCTGGACTGCAAATCTCTTAGATGCTATCTGAGCATCTAAAGCTCATATCGTCTTGTATTTCATATCCCTCAGATGAATTGTACCTCTACAGACTTGCTCAATTACTTGTTAAGTATTTGTGAACTCTTACCATCCAAAATACCCCATGGTAAGGAATGCAATAGTCCAGTTAGATGTTGTGAGGACTGCTTGTGGTTTTTTGGTGTTTTTGTGTGTGTGTGTTTTTTCGTTTGGGTTTTTGGTTTTTTTTTTTTGTTTGACTATGCTGTCTGTTAATCTTACGTGATAGTTGTTCCCCTATTTACAGTCACTGGGCCCCTCATCATACACTTATCATATCCCTCAGTCATCTCTTTTCCATCTTGCTGACAAGTAACATATTTAGTCATTCCTTGTCCAGAAGCTGTTTTGTATTTGGATCATCCTTGCCTTGCAGACCTCCTGCCTTGGATGTTTGAAGAAGGATTCATTGTTCATTTTTATGCTTTCATTTTTACGTTTAACTTGACATATTTTACATTCTTGATTGGATACAAGTTTAGCTTTGAGAAGGGTGATTTCTTGAGTTTTTAAAGTCTCCCTTTTCTTTTTGGTTAGCCTTAACAGTTTCCTTTTGCTACCTTATCTTCCCCCTTCTCCCTGTCCTGCAAAGCTCCAGTGCAGAGCCATTGTGGTTTGGATAACCTGCATCTCTTCCATTCTGCTTACAGCATTAGTGAGCAATGGCATGCATCTCCAGATTATAGTAATTAAAATGTTTGCTATATCCTCACCTGCTGTGTAAGCCTATAGAAATGTGGTATCACTGTCTGTTAAAACAGAAGCTCAGTTCAGGAGTAGCTTTGTCAACTTTAAATACACAGAAATGCATAATGGCCAGATTTTTATGAGGCTGTTTATTCTGTGATTGTGATAAAACTATTTCTATCTTTAGACTACTGCTGCTGATTTTTCAGTTTTTAAAAAAATTAAGAATTTTTGTGGCAATAAATAGTGTGGTATTTTAAAGCCATTGTTTGCATTGTTTTTAACAGGTATGAACAACAGAGGGATAATCTATCACAGCAGTCTTTTAATATGGAACAAGCGAATTACACTATTCAGGCACTGAAGGATACAAAGACAACGGTACCAATATATTAATCTCACATTTGTTTAATTTGTGTATGCTAGATCAGATACAAGCATGTTGTTTGACTCTATTCTAGGTCGATGCAATGAAACTGGGGGTGAAAGAAATGAAGAAAGCTTACAAGCAAGTCAAAATTGATCAAATTGAGGTGAGCTTCTATAGTTTAAATTACGAAAGAACGGAAGCAATGTACTGAAATAGTGATGAGTGGACTTACGTAACTTAAAGGTGACTTAGTTCATGTGAGTTTGTGTCTCTTTTTTATGGGACCACCATCATAATTCCTTCCTGATTTCTCTGGTATTGCACAATCAGTTGTTGGCCCTATTTCACTGATTGTTGTTTCCTTGCTGGGCTGACCTTTAGTCTCTCCCTTCCTTTCCTCTGTGCTTCAGCATAAAGTTGGTGAATACTTCCTGCTGTGGCATTTTTGTCCCTTTTTTTTTTTTTTTTTCCTCCTATGTTAGCAATATGCAGATTAGTCCTTTGCTCCCCCAGTTCAAGGTAGTGCCTGATTTTAAAAAAAAAAAAAAGCAAAACCCAAAACCAAAAGAAAAACAACCAAAAAAAAAATCCCAGCAAAAAAGAAATGTTGTAATTTCAAGAGGTCTGCAAGCCCTGTCACCGTCTTCAGAAAATCCATAAAAGAAAAACCCCCATAAGATCTCTAAATATAATTTAAAGTATGCTGCACTTAAACTCTTATCAATTGCCAGTGCTGAATTCCTTGAAGTTCTCTTTCCTATGCTGTTTTTATAAATGGCCTGCATTGTAAACCTTTAGGCAAGTATTGTCTCCTTACTTGTACCCAAGTACAGTGCCAATATGTATGCTAAACTATCTTCTAAATTTTTCTGTGCAACAACTCAGGTTAGTGCTTATTCTCCAGACGGTAGATTTGATTTCTCTAGATTTCATACTCTCCTGCTTTTCAAGATAATGCTGGACTCTGGGTAATTTATTAGAGGTTTTCAGTTTACCCTGAAGAATGCTTAAACCAAAAGGATTTTGTGAAGATACTGTTTCAAGGTTCCTCTTTTTCTACCTCATACATTGTTTATAATTTCAATAGTAGTTAAGGCCACACTATAGTACTGAATGCATGTGTCTTGACTGGTGTTAATGCTGCTTCAAAAAAAATCTATGCGTTAAAAAATTTGAGTGCCTTGTGTGTTGGAATTATTAAACTGAATTTGATTAAGCTCTGATAAATTTAGCTAAAACTATTAAATATGAACCAGTTGAAATTGTTTCTTGCTTCAGGACATACAAGATCAGTTAGAGGATATGATGGAAGAAGCCAATGAAGTCCAGGAGGCACTGAGTCGTAGCTATGGAACACCAGAGATTGACGAAGATGATTTGGAAGCAGGTTAGGAAGGTGGAGGATGATCTTTACATTACTGAATGTAAAAATCGTCATACAGTGATTATTTTTTTTTTTTAAATTATTAGTCAAATACTTTAAGAGTGATTAAAACTTTTTCTTAAACACATTTTTAAACCTAAAAGCTGCATTTCCTTTAAGAGCAGTAACAGGAGTATGAGACAAACATGAGACTAATGGAATGCTACAGTGAAGGAAAGAAGGTTCTCTCCATTTTGTGGTTGTGTATTCATGACTGATGACTAAGTAATGCTAAATGAGTATGAATGTAAGCATTCACTGTGAATCGTGTTTCTCTGCAAGAGCAACTTTTCTTTTGCAAAAGGAATTCCTTGCATAATTTTTCAACCAATATAATTCAATTTCAGAACTGGATGCGTTAGGTGATGAGCTTTTAGCTGATGAAGATAATTCCTACTTAGATGAAGCTGCATCTGCTCCAGCAATCCCAGAGGTCACTCCTACTGACACGAAAAACAAAGTGAGTACTTTCCTCTTTAAAAGCAAAATACTTTTGGTTTGGATTAATTGCATTTGTGTTGGTTGCTTAATATTTTGAACAAAAAAATGTGCTTAACGTTTTATGTATTTTTGATGCTATATTTGAGAGAATACCATGTACTGAATGCCCTTTATATTTTAAAGAGCTAAAATGGCATTTTGTAACTTCTATCTAACATTGTCAGACTGCAAGTAGAATTAAGTGTACCACTTAATTAAGTGTACCTCACTACAAGAAGGACATTGAGGTGCTGGAGCGTGTCCAGAGAAGAGCGACAAAGCTGGTAAAGGGCCTGGAGAAAAAGCCTTACGAGGAGCGGCTGAGGGAGCTGGGGTGGTTTAGTCTGGAGAAAAGGAGGCTGAGGGGAGACCTGATGGCCCTCTACAACTACCTGAAAGGAGGTTGTAGCGAGGCGGGGGTTGGTCTCTTCTCCCCAGTAACTAGCGATAGGACAAGAGGAAATGGTCTCAAGTTGCACCAGGAGAGGTTCAGGCTGGACATTAGAAAGAACTTCTTCACTGTTAGAGTCGTTAAGCATTGGAATGGGTTCCCCAGGGAGGTGGTGGAGTCGCCATCCCTGGAGGTGTTCAAAAAAACGTTTAGATGTGGCGCTTCAAGACATGGTTTAGTGGACAGGGTGGCATCAGGTATACGGTTGGACTTGATGATCTTTGAGGTCTCTTCCAGCCATAATGATTCTATGATTCTGTGATTACACTGATGCTCTTATTCTGGTCCCAGCTGTCACACAGTGACAATTACAGATATATCGCTTTATAGAAATTGTAGAGAAACTTTTGTGAAATGTTCTGGTTGGTGGATAGTTGTTAACGTGTTGCTTCTTTTTCTTTCTTACAGGATGGTGTATTGGTGGATGAATTTGGATTGCCAAAGATTCCTGCAACATAAATGTTTCAGAAGCACAATGGATATAATGAACTATACTTTACAAATCAAATTAAGAATTTTTTTTTACATCCTGGAGAACTTGTCCTTCCAGTGTAACATTAGTGTCACTACATCCTAGAATGCAATATGAATGGCTGGTGGTGGTCTTTCTTTGAAGAAAGTTGTTTCACTACTGACTTTTCTATTAATGTCAGGATTCCCTTCAGTGGAAGCAGTCAGTCTATAATAGCTTTTGATTTCTGTGTCGTATGGACAAAGTAATACGTGAACAATAGTGGTGGCTGTTGATAGCTGAGGTTTATTTTGACTTTGTATTATGTTTCTCTTTCTTGAAACTAAGACTGTACGTTGCTGCTTACTCTCTGTAAAATAGCTCCCCTTATTACTATGATTATTTGATAAAAAGAATTGAAAGCAATTTTTAAACTACTGCAGTCTTGAGACTTTTATGCTATTGTACTTGTAACCTTCTTGAAAGCTGTAACAAATAGGGTTATCATTAACTTTATGTATTCTATGGAGACATAAAATCACGTAGATTAGCTGATCCTTTTGTGTGGTTTCTGGTAATTAATTCGGTCTTAACCTGCCCCCTATTCTTATCAGTATCATGTGCTGCTCGAGCACAGGATTTGTGAGAGGTGGAGTCTGGTTCCGATCCCAAAAGCACTTTATGCTGCCTTCTGCAGGGTCATGTGTAGGCCAGGCTGGCTTTGGCCCCCTCTTTGCTGCTCTCAGGAGTTGCTCGGAGCAGCAATAAAAGGTAACAGGACAAACAGCATCCTGGCAAAACCCGCTGGTTTTAATTCACCAGCCGCAGATCTGGCGTCGAGGCTGGGCTCCGGTACCGAAGAGCCGTTTTCAGGTTTGGGG
>NW_009617676.1:0-222 GCF_000690535.1 Cariama cristata | reverse complement strand
GGAAACAACCGTTTGGGAGCCCCTCCCCGGCCGCCTGCTGACGTCACGTCCCCCGCGGTCTCGTCCCGGTCAGAGGGGCGGGGCCTAGGGCGGAAGTGACGCGCTATAGGCGCGCCCCGCGAAGCCCCTGTAGAACGGTTTCCTTGTGGCGGGGTGAGATGGCGGCGCCCGGAGCCCCGGTTACCGTCACCGTCACTTACAGTAAGAGCCGCCTGAGGGAGG
>NW_009617675.1:23281-32980 GCF_000690535.1 Cariama cristata | reverse complement strand
CCTGGTCCTCCGGTGTCTCAGGTGTTTCTCGGGGGTCCCTGGTGTAAGTGCCGCTCTTAGGAGTCTCCTTTCTTTTCCCCCTGCCTTCTAGCGAGCTTTCTGAGCAGGTCTCCGAGGTTCACAGCCTGCCACAGCTCCTGGCTCCCCTCCTGAGGAGCGGGCTAGCCCTGAGGGAAGGTCACACACAGCAGCCACAGAAAACATGGGGAAGAGAGACGTGAAAAGTGACTCCTGTACCCTCAGCCTCCAAGAGCAGTGGTATAAGCAGGGTGTTTAGTGGCCTTAGTTTTTGTTTCCTTTTGTTTTTGCATTATAGGTCGTGTCTTCAGCTACTGAAGCAATGTGTTTCCCCAAAGAGGGACCCAAGCACTGTCTCCTCGAGAGTGTTTCTGAAGTGAGTATGGTGACTCATTGGATGAATTTTGTCTTGTTTTTCTTCAAAAAATGTATGAGTAAGGGAAAATAAATAATGCTACACAGGAAAATTCTTAACATCACTTATAAAATCCTTGTTCAAGTCAACATTTTGAATGTCCAAGCACATAAAAGCAAATAAATGACTAGCTCAAGTATTCATGAGCATTCACATAATAAATACAAAATTATTTCAAAATATAAGGATCTATTCTGTAATAGCACAAAACTTTTAACATCTGTATTAATAAAATGAGCATGCATTTTGAAGCAGTCATTTCTTAAAACAAAAAACCTCTTCTGAGAAGGTGAGCTGATGTGGAAGACACAAATAAACTGGAAATGTAACATGAAACTTTGCAAGAGCAATGGGAGTTGAGGAAAAGATTGGGTGCGAGAAGGCTTGGAGAAATACGAGATGTGGAAATGCTGGGGGAAAAAGCAGTTACATTGAAGTGAAACAAGCAAAAGTATGACAATGATTTTGCAGTTGGTATTCTGCATTGCTACTCCATACACCATGTAGTTGAAACTAGTGAACAAGTGAGTGAGAATTTTTCCAAAATAGAAAGACAGACAAGACTTGTAGAAGCCTGTAGTATATGTACATGAGACATGTTAAACTTAACATTCAAAAAGTGAGAAAGGTCATGTGCAGCTTGACATAAGATGTCGTACAGGAAAGAGTAAATATATTCAGGTTAATTAAAACAGATAAATTATTTTGAGAGCATTGGAAATCTCTACCAGTGATTTTATTAAATGCTGCATGAAAGATGAAGGGTCATATGCCAAATGCTTAGTTTGAGGTCGAGTCCAAATTTTTTCCGGTTCCCTCAGTAGCTTATGAGAGAACAGAAGATGAGTTTTGTGCAGGCCTTGTGATGCCATCCAGTAAGCACATGTCCTGGTAAACTCAAAACAAGATTAAATGCCAGACAAAGACTTTATTCTGCTGTATTCTGTGTCTGTATAGGTGAATTCCTAATCTGGGAGCTACTAATTTCATCTGGCACTTATGGCTTTTGCTGTGACAAAAGAAAAATGTGATGATTCTTAAGAATGCTTATTGAATAGTAAAAATAAGTAGAGCTATTGAAACATTTTATTTACATTATTAGATTATTTGTAATTTTTTTAAAAAATATATCTTTTTATAGAAACCTTAGATAGTCTATTCAAACGTTTAAAAGGCCTGAACTGAAATATTTTCATTTTTTATTAGGAGTCTGAAGCACGCTGATTCAAAATGGTTTTGTAGCATTTCTTGAGAGCTGCCTTTAACACTGCTTTTTCTTCTATTCTCCTTGCTAGGCTGGACTTTCTGGCTGGATTGCATATCCCATAATGTTTGATGGATATGGATTCTTACAGTGCATTTCCCCTTTCATCCATCAGGGAGAGGTAAGTACAGAAAGGAAATGCCACATGGGATCACACCTGAGAGCTGAGGACATAAATAAAAGCCTCCAAATTGCATGAGGTCCACTTTTCAAAAGATCTTATTCATCTGAGTCTTTGTAAGATTCTATTTTTTCCATAATTTTATTACAAAACCTGAGTAACACTCCCACTGAACCCTCTGTCATTTTTACCTCTTGATTCTTTAGAAACAATAATTTTTTAAAAATGTTTGGGTTTTGGACTTACTTTTCATATCTCCCTGGTGTAACTACGGCATGTAATAGGACTCAACAAAGTTGCAATAAGGAGAAAAATGTGAGACAAATTATTAAGCCCTTGTTTCTATGTTTTCTATCTCTGAATTTTTTTCACATTACCATCCACATAGTATGTGCTGCACTTTTCCTCTTGTAGTCCTTGAACAGAAAACACCCTTTCTTAAATTTCATCAACGGCTTTCTGTGTAAAAAAGAGCAATAGAAAAACTTTTCTACCTTTCCTGATACAGCTATTTCGTCCTGCTTTTATGGCAGCTTAAGGTGGGATAATGTATTTTTCCCATGCAGCAGAATTTCTGCTGCTATTTTTCAGTTAAGTTTCTAAAAATTCTATTTGTCTTTCTATTTAAAACTACTGTGTTGGATTCTTGTTCTTATTATTATGGTTATAATGACCCTCTATTTTTCTAACATACATATGACCACATTGCACAAGTTTAAAATATATGGGAAACGAGATCATAACTCTACATTTGAAACATAGATGTAATACAGCCATGGCTTTGTTTACCATATAGTATACTTTAAACAAGCACTTCCTATCTTTTGCCAGTGCCAAGATTAACTCTCATTAAACAATAGAAGACAGTTCCCCTGTGAAATATTTGTAGTAAACAACCTATTTTAAAATATTTAACATTTTTAGATGCTCTGTTTATCTAAGTGATACGTTATTCCCTTTCCTGACCAAGCTCACAGAAATGTATTTTTCTCCCTTCAAGAAATGTGAAATCAAGGTTTATCCAGTTGGGAATTTTGATTCTGAACCTTTTTAATCCATTTTTTTTTTCTCTTTATGTGAAATTTTCCTCCTGTGGATAAAATTATTTCTTGATGTCATTCTGTAATGGATGTATGCATTACATGCTTATGTGGAGAGAGGGAAGTTTGTATCCCCAAGGGACTTGAAAAGTAGGTAGGATCCTTCAGTCTGACAAGACTGTTTCTCAAGTTGGTGTGAAAAAAAAAAAAAAGAACCTCCCCCAAAACCCCTTTCATGTTGATGAATGGAGAACTGAGGTTGAGGAACAGAAGACAGTGCCACAGAGTTCACCTAAGGCCCTGGCTCAGGGAATATCATGTGAATAAAGCATGCTGTGTATGGCTTGTGGTATTCCTGAGAGCTGGAGGCAGAGGCCAGCCATGCTTTCAAGGTCTTGTGAAGCACAACGTATGTTATTGACTTGCCGGCCCTGAGATGCCGAGCAGCAAGATGGAAGAAACCAACCTCCCCTGACCAAGGCAATCTATGCAAGTTTCTCAAAACATAGTAAGAGGCACAGTTGTGGTATGCTGCTATTCTTGCTCTCCCTAGGAACTACCATTTCCTAATCTTTCATGCTTCTTCAAATGACTATCTCATCCACTGTGCTCTGTTTCTCTCCAATCATCATGAAAAGCTAGAGCAGAGTTTTAAAGTATTGTATTTAAATGTATGTATTCAGGAATGGTAAGATGTGTAGAATTAAAAATTATGAATACTCAGAATTCAAGCCTATGAGGTTAAGTTTTTAGTCACTTCCTTTAGTCTTCCTAATACTTCAAGAGTATATAGAAGAATCAATGAATGTAGACTATTTACAAAATCATGGCCAATAACTTAATGTTCTCTTTAAGTATTTTTTTATTTCTAGGAACTCAACCCATATGATTTGAGAAATTGTAAAAGGACATTTTGTTTGGTAGAATACAGCATATTTTCTTTAAATTTCACAAAATAATACTTTGTAATCACACTTGGTGTGGGCTAGCCTGAGGATTTATGAGGTGATTCTTTTTTTCTTTCAGAAGGAATCAGGTTGAATGTATCATGCACTGCATAGAGCGAGGTAGAAGTAGAGGAGGAACGTGTCTGCTGAAAGGCAGAGTTTTCCAGGGCTTAAACCCACAGCTACTCTGTTGCAGGGCCGGAGTTAGTACAAAGTTACAAAGTGTCTATGCCTGAGGAGCTTTCACAGATGTTGAGTTTGGGGTTTCTAGGGGATTAGGTATTGGGAATATATCCCATTAGGGAATCCTTGCATTTCAACTTTTGTAATGTTCCCCTCTTGTGGATGTCACTACAGAAGGAGGCTATGCCTGAAATTTCCACTGCTTTCAGCAGTAAAATTATTAGGAATGTTATTTCTGATGTATTTGTTCTTCATCTGAATACAACAGATTTTAATTTCAGTCAATCATGTCATATATAGCATTTCTGGGCCCAGAGTTATCCTTCCTTTCACTATAACATGCATAGCACAGAGCAGGCACGTCCAGTGCATGTGCCCAGCACCTTCCTTAGCTACTTGCTTCCTCCAACTGCTCTTTAAATCAACCACGCAAAGCAAAATGCCTGCATCTTGTAGGATGAGAGTATCAGTGAGAATTAAGATGGGCTTGAAGGTTTGTATACTTTCAAGTCTATTTTCACTGCCTTGTTGGTGAAAATATCAGAGAACTTGTTGTCTTGCACAGTCTTTGTGCAAGTTAGGAATGGATTTTTCTATTCAGTCAGTTTCCAGTGGTCCCTTGAGCTGATGGGGTCCCTTTGTGTTTATCACCTGCATGTTTAACAGCTACCTTCCTGCTTTAGTGTCAATTCACTTACAGTGAATAGTAGTCAGCTGTGAAGAATTGCAAAGCACAAGGTAAGGATTACAAGCTAGATTAATTATGAGAAGATGAAAGACAAGTGTTCAAGAGCTTTTCAAAGTTTTTTTTTTTTTTGAGCAGTAGACATGTGTTCATCAACTTTTACAAAGGATTTCTCAGTTTTGTGTCAGAACTTAAATACCGAGTAGTTCCTTTGTGGAGGAAGGGTCTACCCTAAGCCAAGTGTAAACTTGAAGTCTTAGAGTGCAGGAGTCCTACATCCAAGAGAAGAGGGAGATGCTGGAGACAGTGTAGCAAGTAAGGTATCAAACTGTAGATGGTTTTATGTGGTGAAATAAAAACAGCACTTAAAAGCCCACTGAGGAAACAGGTAGGAGAAACAAAAGTGAGAATGGCTAAAGGTAGCTGGTACTGCAGGGTCAGCTGTGGCTCAGATGAGGCCTTGTTACAAGTACATTAAGTGAGATAAAGCCCGAGTACTTGGCTGCAACAAAGTGTCAGTAGGGTGTTACTCCAAGAGGGAGAACAGTGAGCTGCTCTCACAAGGAGGACAGACTTTAAATTAAAACCTTTGTGCTTTGGGAAAGGAATAGTGGGCTACTAAGGCTTCCTGTTTTTATACTCTTTTCTGTGTTCTATGAAGTACATTTTTAAAAGCCATTTGATTCAACACTTGTGGATGGATGAAGTACAGCTCATTAAACACCCAGCATTAATTTTCCTATAGGTCTGGCTGAGAAAAAAGACTTGACATAGTGTTTATTAATGACACCGAGAA
Source organism: Cariama cristata (assembly GCF_000690535.1). NCBI lineage: Eukaryota > Metazoa > Chordata > Aves > Cariamiformes > Cariamidae > Cariama > Cariama cristata. The sequence goes on along the minus strand of NW_009617675.1, from coordinate 27,511 downwards.
ATTGAACTGCTTCATTACTGCTAATGAAGACCTGGCAGAAGGGTTAAATTTAGATGTAAAGTAAGCCTCTCGGAAGAAACTGGATGGGTTTCTTTAGCACTTGGTATAAGAGATCAAGAGAAGTGTTGTGTTTTTTTTTTTTTTTCTTTTAAATACCCTTTTTTCTGATGTTTTATCTAGTTTGTTTCCATAAACTGTTCAAAAAGTGAGGAGGTGATGGTTGTGCTTTCACATACAGTGTACTTTTTGTCTGAAGAGCTTTTCAATGAAGGGAAAAGAACTTTAGACACATAAAACCCCAAATCTGAAGATTGTCTTATAAATAACTTGTTTTCTGACTTGTGCAACTCAGACTTGAGTGATAAATACCATCAGCATAAATGATGAGATTAGGATTTTTGTTGCCAGGAGTTGACCGTATTTTAAGTTGCAGGTCTGGAATCATAGCGAGACATTACAAGGAACGTGTTTTAGCTCAAAGGGTACTGATTTGGAAAGCAAATAAAATGAGTATGTTTGGCTCTTTTGAAATGGTAGATGTGAATTTGTGTAATGGTGTAAAGTTGGAGGACTTCTACTCCTTCCTAGCAAAAGCTGACCACTTAACTCTGAGATGGGTCATATTGATACCTGGAGGTACTTGTTAGGGAGGGTATAAGTTGTATGTGTTGAAAATTGGATTTTAGAATTGGGAACATCCAGCTACTTACCAGAGAGACAAGGAAATAGTTAATTCTACTGTACTTGGCCCTTGTGAGAGCTGTGGAGATCACTTTGCATGACTGAGGCAGTCAGTTTTCAAGACAGGTGTATTCAAACTGAATCAGGTGTACAGAAGAGTCATTCAGGTTATCTGAAAAATGGATGGCTTATCAAATCACAGAACACTTAAAAGATTTGGTTTATTTAGACTGGGTAAATAGAGACTAAGACAAGATATGATTGCTGCCTGTAAATATGTCAACGGAATAAACTACAGGGACCAGAAAAGTAAAATACTATGTAAACTGAAGGTCATATTAGCAGAGTTACCAGAGGTCATGAATAAATTCAGGTTGAAAAAAAGAAGTGAGAGTCTGTGATGCGGTTTTCTACAGCACCTGGAGTCTAGAATGGAAGATTTAAAGTGCTGTATCCATGCTATGCTCAGATGAGTATCAAATTATGAGAAGACAGGTACATTACCCTGTCAAGGCGTTCTTCTTTTGAAAGATGCAAATCCATCATGCAAATCTGTTTCAGCCCATCTCTAAAGCACGGGCTTCTGTCCATAGCATACTTTGAAAGTGATGTGCAAACAATGTCCCATGGATCAGAAATAAGTTTCCTGATGTGAACATTTTCAGATTTGAGAAATTTACTCATTCCTAAATAGAAGCAGAACTTCCGCAGTTTTTCATCAAAAGGTAGAAGGAAGAGCAACTCATTTAGAAAAGGTGAATGTGTGACTGCATAGGTTTTGCACAGCTGGAGTAAGTGAAACCAGGGAGTTTAGTAATAGTGTGGTTAGTGACTACACCTCACTGTTGTGTTTATTGGAAGAGGCTTGGTCTAAGTGGAGAGAACGGATCACAGCAGCAAGTGTTGGTCTCTGGAGTGTTGGCATTCACGGTTTAGTGTAAGCAGCCCAATTTGGACAACTGAGCAAATCCAAACATCTTAGATCTCTGTGAAGGCTAGAGAAGTGTTTTCAGGCCACTAGCAGTTGTCTAGGGAGTTAGTCGCCTTGCTGCTTTCACTTGAGAAGTGTGGCTTAATAATTAATTTCCATCTGGAGATGTTACTTCTCTAGCTTGTCTAAGCCTGGACAAGGAATTTGCTGACTCAGGTGTATATTAGGGAGTTAGGCTTCATTATTGCTAATGAACCAATTAAGGAAGTATTGCAGGAGGCTTTGCTTTTTTCAAGAGATAATGCATTTTAAGTTTTGGTACATAGCTGTACAGTATAGTTTTTGTTTCCTGGGTAGTACCCTGGATATTATGCATATGACAAAGCTCAGTTACTCAATTTTGAAGTGTAGCAACCATAGCTAAAATGAAAAATGTTAGCTTAGCTGCTCCTACAAATGGAGGATGTTGAGTATTGTTAATAGGTTGTTTATCCTAACGAGGCAAACAGTATTTCAAATTTTATTTTCAATATATGTAGTCTTCATTATTTTCTGTAGGATATGGAAATGGCTTGTCATGTTCCAGATTCTTCTGACAGTCTTTTCATTTACTTCCAGAAATTGGGGACACACACACACACACACACGACACGGGACATGGACCACGACACCCAAAATTTGGCTTTTTTAAAAACTGTGATAGGTTATCAGATTGTAGTTATCTTCTGCCCTGAGCAACAACCTATGGGAATGATTTCTTTGTCTAGAAAAAAATAGAGCCTAATTACAGTGTAAGCAATGCCAGTTTAAAAGATGCTTAATGGTGCAAAACCAGGAAAATTACAAGTCAGTCTATTTTATTGAAGACTTGATGGAATGTTGATTTACTTGAACTTTGAGAATATCTTAACAAGATTATGATGAGCAATTAATGGTAGCTGTGGGACAGGGCATCAGGTCAAACAGACTAAATCCTTACTTGTTCTGGAGTTTATATAGCACACATAGGCTCATGTAAGTTCTGGGGATACATCACGGCCCCAGATACAAAGCCTCAATCATCTTTCCTTTCTTAGAGCTGTTACTTCCTCTCTTGCGGAGCACAAACTCACTTTTTAACCTGTTCTCTAATCAAACACAATTCAACCAAGTAAGTTAACTTCCCCTAGTTTTTTGAAAATAGTCTTTGAAAAAAATGCGCAAAAGATTTTCCAGTTTAGACACAATGAACCTCAAGCAGTTGCATTCATATCATGCTGTAAGTCCCTTAGCCTTGATGAAATTGTAGCTTGGATGAATTTGGTCTTATCAGTCTTGTGGAAACAACAGTGGTTTTTGCTATGTGATATCAGTGAGATCGGATGGAGATGGTTTTCACAAATTCATCTTTCAAGTCTTGACTGGATTTGGAGCTAGGATTTTAGTAACTGTGATGGGAAGAACTATATTTAAATTTTATTTATGAAAAAGTGATGAGAAAATTTCATGGATTATCTTGATTTCATGATAGAACATATGTCTAACAGGATGCATTTTTCCCCATAAATGAAACAGAAATTCTGTATAACCCAGCACGATTGGTGACCTACATTTCAATCCCCCTATTTTTAATCATACTATGACATTTTCCATCTCTCTTTTTAAAAAAAGAATCTTTTCAATTTCCATCTTTCAAAAGACAACAATTTCTGGCTAAGAATATACTCTTTATTCTTTCCCACAATGTTCTTCCAGTTATATTTGAATCTTATCTTAATTTTAGTTTGCCATGTGAGCAAAGCAGCAGTCTATTATGTGTTCACAAAGCCAAGTCTGTGTGTGATTACATAATACACATGTGCTTCAAGTATTTCCAAACAAAATTCAAATGTTCCTAAATCCAGCTGTGTAGTACAGTAATGACTTTGTTTCCTGTTGTCTTTCAAGTTCTGAGGATAGATCAGTAGAAGTCTTGATTCCTTGTCTGTTCCTGTGTTTTATCCAGACTAGCGCACAAAGTTGAAGTTCTAAGGTATTTGGCCACATTTTTATGTGGAGTCTGATGGGAGGTTTGCTGTGTAACTTGAGGCTTATGTTTGTCTTCCATTAGAGCAGATGTTTTGAATTATTTTTTTAAGTTACAAGTACTATAAATCAAGCTGTAGTTACTAACCACCACCTGTCATTGCAAAGAAAGGAAGGGACAGCCCCACTGTAATAATAGTACAGATTTAATTAAGACAGTGGGTGAGAGGAGCCTCTGTATCGCAACTTTATTTTCTTTAGAGGTGGGAAAGAAGTCAGAGAAAAAGCTGAAGTTTGGAGAACCCAATATGAGCTTGAGTTTTCAGCAATAGGTCCTAGAAGAGATGGCATGATCCAGCCATAGGGCATACCCACCACTTACCCATGGGTCCAAAAGCCTTATTTAATCTTAGAGCTGGGCCTTCAATCCTGGTCTGAGCTATATCACAGATGTTGTACCTGTTCCTAGTCGTGTTCATGAATTACTGTTTGTATTTTCCAGTTTGACCTTATATCTGAATTGTTACCTTGTTTTTGCCTAATGATCACTGCACCATTGACAGGACCTGTTGTCACCACCCACCTTGGGTGCTGTGGGAGTGTGCCCTGTGGGT
>NW_009617675.1:14084-23219 GCF_000690535.1 Cariama cristata | reverse complement strand
TCCATTCTGGTATTTAAAGGAGGATGGAGGGGGGAAGCATACAATTTTGTTCAAGTGACTGTCAAATTTGTGTAGACTCTGCATCTGCTGGATGGTGGTGGAAGTATTAACAGTGGATTCTCATTTTGTCTTTGGAAATAAATGTTAATAATAAAATGGCAGTTTGTATTTTAGTAATGTGTAAAGGTCTCCCTTAGAGTCATAGAATTGTTTAGGTTGGAACAGACCTTTAAGATCATCAAGTCTAACTGTTAACTTAGCACTGCCAAGTCCACCACTAAATGATGTATGTCCCTAAGCACCACATCTACACATCTTTTAAACCGTTTCCCTGGGCAGCCTGTTCCAATGCTTCACAACCCCTTTGGTGAAGAAATGTTCCCTAATATCCAATCTTCTAGTGATTTTTTTTTTAAGGAACACACACTGAACAACAGTACTTTAGTAGCTGGCTTTCTTCTTACAAAACTGAATTTGTAGTGTTTAGAGGAAAAGTTCCTGTCTATTCTGCAACAATTATTTCCAGAACAGTAAGCTAATGGTGAGTTGGATCTAAGATTCTGATGTCTGCTGCTTCCTTAAGGTAAACATACACTTAATTTAAGAATTTATGAAAAAAGTATGTAGTATTTTCAGGAAAGTCATTCTGTATTATGCAAGAGTTACCAACACCAATTGCAATGATATATTTAAATTGTTGGGGGTGTGGAGGGTGGGAATCCTGAGAGCTGAATATATGTTAAATGTTAGAAGTGAGACTTTCAATTTCACCTAACTTATATTTGGTGTGAACAGATGGGATTTTTTTTTCCTAATTCTATGAGTTGCCTTTAAGAATTCCATCCTAGAGTGAGTCCAAGACACCTTTTTTCTGTGACTTAGTTGCATATTAGAAAGGACTGGAGATCTGAGGATATGACGATATTCTCTTCCTTTAAGAATTTCATAGAACAGCAAACAAATTGTGCTACGCATGCACAACTTTCTTCTATAAACATAATGAAAAAATATAGAAAACATATAATGAAAACTGCTGGATCACCAGTGAATGAAGATGATAGACTTGACTTTGTCTATTTCTTCTAAAAGGCAGCATATAGAGGAACTAACAGGTGGTTGTTGATACATCATGGCAAATATTAACATGTAGTCACTGAAAACTGGTCTCTTCTGCACTTTTTGCATTGTCCTGCTTGTAGTTATTAGTGAGATTTTCTAAAGGGAGGAACTGTGTTTTCAAAATCGGATGACAAGCATACCCTGAAACCTTTATATAGAAACAATTTTCCAGCACTGCCAGCTGCTGATATCATTTCAGAAACATACTTGGTTTTGCTTGTGATATTAGAATGAGCTGCTGTGGAAGTTAATTTTCATTGTCAGCCTAGTTCTGGAAAGGAATAGGTAGAAGAGTAACTTAGAAATATAAATCCAATTTCTTCCTTATTTCTGTCACTGCTTAGGAGAAACAAAATTATTGCTTAGTATGTTGCTCATTTATATTTAAACACCAGCAGTATATAATGCTGCAAAGGAACATATACCATGATGTTAACAATACGCAATTAAGCAGCAGTCTGTAAAAAAGACTTAGGTGATCAGAAGACAGGCTTATGTTTCACCAGGTCAGATAAACATATCCACTATTTTGACTACAGTTTCCAAGACTTAATCGAAATTTGGGTTGCAATCTCAATAGAGGCTTAACTTAATTGACTTTAATGGTCTTTGGCCAGGCATTAAACACCACAGATTTTGGCTATACCAAGTGACTTCTCACACTGAATTGGAGGTGATACACATGCGTGTGAAGGAAATATTTCAGTCTGAATAAAACTGAACAGTCTTCAAACAATGTGACACTTCCAGTTCCTCAGGCTCTACATGGAACCTAATTCGCACTGAATGTAATCAGTTACAGTTCAATGTTGGCTAATCTTCAACTGAAATCAATAAATCAGATTGGACAGGGAGAGATTAGGCAAGTCAGAAACATGTACTGTGATGTTTGCTTTTGTAGTCTTTTTGAGAGGTCAGATAATGGAGACATCAATTAAAAGCAGGATAAACACCAGGCTCCTTCCAGTGCAATAGCCTTTTCCGTTCTTAAATGGGAGTGTGAGTTTAGCTTTAGAGCAAGCTGCCAAATCATTGGTTATGTCTGCGATATATTGGATATAAACATGGCTAGTGAAAACTTCAGTCTCCAAATTTGTTTTATAAAAAGCGGAGTGTAGACTTTGAGTGAAAGCATCAGTGTTCAAACCTGCTTTACAGAAAGCAGTGGGGTTTTTTCCACCTCATTTGCTTTCCAGTTTTTGTTCCAACTATATCAGCATGACTTCAGCATTCAGAGTGAAAGTTGGTTGTGATGCACGTATGTGTGAAGGAAATAGTTCAATTTGAATAAAACTGAGCAAACCTCAAACAATGTGTCACTTCTAGTTACTCAGGCTCTAAATGGAACTTGTGGCTGCTATCTCCTAAGTGTCTTTGTCAATGCTGATAATTTCTTCTGTGGGGTGAAACTACAATATTTATCCATTGACCTTTATTAACCTGGCTGTTTCATGTAAAGATCCTTTTTTTTCCTCCACTGCCTTGTAATCAAGTAGACTTGGTAAATACCATGGTTTCATCTTCCTCAGATGTGGTTTTGTTGTGTGTATCTTTTTTCAGGGCAAAAGGGGTATTTTTGTTCACAGCCTTGTTTTATAGGCCCCAAACAATGATGCCTCCAGTAGTGAGAGGTGGCATCGCTGAGGCTATTTAACAGGTAATGTATATGCTGAATCAGAATGTCTGTTGAAGTGGTTTGGCAGTGAGTTTGTCCTCAAAACTTGAAAGTTCTGATCAACTCTTCTGATCCTAAGGGCCTGTAGTCTTGGACTTGCAAAGGACAGAAGTACATGAGGGGCTTTATGGGGCTGTCTTCTGCTTCACAACAGATGCAGTCATTTGGCCATAGCCCAGGAAATTTACAGTCATCTTATTAGAAAATCAGCCAAAATGTAACATTCTCTGGTACTTGATGGTGATTTCTTACATTGGTTTTGATACTCACAATTATTATGCTAGAAGGCATAACCAGCTGAGACACAGATGGAGCCACATATGTTTCCACACCCAAGAGGGGAGGTTTGTGTACAGAGCTACAGTCAGGAATAAGGCTGAGTGAATGATACCAAAGGTTATTCATACAGAGATATCTGAATTTGTAGATAAATTCACTTGGTTTGTATGGGTAATTGGTTGTTTTTGTGTCAACTTTCTGACTATTATAGAGTTTTTCTTGCATTGAAGTCTATAAAGCAGTAAATAGTGAAGAAGTACTTGGAGATTTCGGTCAGTCTGAATTCAAGAATATTGTATGATGTGCGCATGTGGTCTCTTTCCCAAACTGGAAGTGGCTGTGCCACCTTCCTTTTCCTCTCCAAAACCAATGGCACCTTGCCGCCACCACCACCTAGAAAAGGCTAGTGTGAAAAGAGATGCCACGTTCTTTTCCTCTCTTGCTTGCTGCGGCACTGAACTCTCTCAAAATGAGATTAGAGCTACTGCTCTGATGAGCCTCCGGGATTGGCTGAATGTGAGGATGAATTCATTGCTTATTTGTGGGGCCTTCTTTTCTCCCCTAAATCAATCAGAGCACAAAAGTGTTCCAGAGGTAGGAAAGCAGAGAACAGTCACCAGCCAGGCTCCTGATGGCTTGCTGTAGCCTCAAGTAGAGGGAAGAAAGTTTACGCCACAGTGCTCTGATTCCAGTCAGCAGTACCCTTGGGCACTGGCCAGGGCTGTAAGCAGGCAGATCAGGGAGTGCCAGCATTACCCAGGACAGCCAGAGTACCTGCCACCTCATAGCCAACATGTGTGAAAAGAGTCCTGCCTTCAGTGAGAGTTAAAGTAGATTTTTTTGAGTGATCAGATTTTATATTCTCTGTCATAACTCCCTTCTTTAATCTTCTGCATTTTTAGAGACAAAGAGACTAAAAAGATTTGTCCATGTTTCAGCCTTATTAACAGCCTCTTATGCCAACATAAAATTAGAACAGTGCTGTGGAGAACTGAGCTCCCAGAGTGCGTACAGCTAAGAACTGTCGGGGGCTGAGCGAATGTACCAAAAGTAATTTGCAGATAGATATCTGCATCTTCCTAACAAATCCCTCTCCCCTGTTAAAGTCAGTCTAAGGTACTGGACTACTGTTTTTCCTGTTTGTAAGTAAGAAAAATCACTGCTAGGATTAAAGCAAGCACAGAGAATTTCAGGTGAGGGAAAAGACAGTAAAGTTTACAAAGCCAAATGTTGTCAGTAATCATAATTGTAAAGCTTCCATTCCTAGGCTATTCAGTCATTTCCAAAGTGACTTTTAAAAAGAATATAACATTTGAGGACAAATGTTTTATATCTTTTGTAATTAATCCTAGAACAAGTCACATGCATATGACCTATAATTTGTTTTTATTTCTCTGTATCACGCTCACTTCCTTGAAGAGATGTTAGTCTTTAGAAATATTAAACATATCTTCAATTCAAGCTGAAATCAAAGAGCTACAGATAACTAGCACTGCTAAAAAGCAGGCCATGGGGTAAGACTAGTCTGCAAGGTATAGATATTAATGCTATCAACAAAAGTAATTCTTGAAAATAGGGATCTTATAGGCTGAGAGAGTCTGCTTGTATTGTAAAACATCTTCGAGAAAACTTACTGGCCAGTTAAAGAGGTTGAAAATTATTTGAGGTGGGCTGTGAATATTAGCATATCTAGCCTATTAGTGAGTCACTGTTGAAAAGTGGAGGCACAATTCAGGAAGATGAATTAAGTAAAGGTGTCTCAGTTTAGCTGTGCACTTCCTTCCAGCCACAGCTCTGCTAGAAACAACAACCAATGAACAAATAGGAGAATACAGATTCTGCTATGTGACATTGCACACTGGGTATGTCAGATGATTTGGGAGGTGTAGGGGTCTCTCCTTGTATTACAGTATTGTCCTAGAGAACCAACCAGCTAGACTGTGCTTTCTTTCACTGTATCCTGTAACATGATTTATTAAGTACCTCTGAGGATAGGAAAGAGAGCAAATACAATGCTGCATTACCCCTGTGGTAGATTAACTCACTTGATTTCTAACCAAGTTGTGTTCGGCACTGTTTAAATTGCCTAATGTTAGATAGATACTTTACTGTAAGTTCTCTATCTAGGTGAATTTCTGCTTCCTTCAGGAAGAGCTGGTAGAAAGGTATTTACCCAAAAGATATGATTCCCTTTACTCCAGCCTGTAACAGAAAAATAGGGGTCTGAACACCTGATATTTTGGCACTTATCTCTATTCTTGCTTTCTACCCTTTTGGGTTTCTTTTTGTTAGTGCTGTGGTCCTGCAGTGACAGCGGGGGTAAAAGAGCTGACATTATTTGTTCCCACTTGGCCTTCCTGGTAGCCGAGCCGAGTAGCTGTTGCACCAGCAGCAAGTCCCCCTGCTTGGAGCCTGCCCCAAAGAATGGGAAAGGCAGAGCAACTAGAGCTACTAGATGCAGAGTAAGAAACATCTTCAAAATAACAAGCAATGTATTTCAGCCTAAATATATTGCAATAGATTTGCCACGATGTCATAGGAACTTTTAATTGTGCTTAAGGATGTAGTTGAATTCAAGCAATTTGGAGATTTGCAGTCAGCAGTTACGTCATCTGCAGTAATCCTTGAACGCTGAACAGAAATACGTTTGACAGAACTATACTCTGAAGGCCAACTAAGTGGTCAAACTCCATAGGGGCAATGGGAGGAACTAGCTCTTCACTATGGAAACTACTCTGTCCTTTTGTGAGTATGCAGACACTGACAGCAGAGGATGCCAGTAACACCAACATAGCACGCTCCTGCGTAACACCGCTCCAAAGACTGGCTGCTTAGTTTGTTGCCACCCACAGTTTCCAATATGTACACTGTCACCTCACATAAAGTGTGAGGTAGCTCTTCAGTTTTTAATCACAGATAACTAGTGCAAGGCCCAGAATAGAAACAAACCCTTGCAGTCTTCATGTTCTATACAAAGGGAGGCACTGTGGATAGTTAGTAAACTCTAGTAGCTGAGGGAAAGCCGCTTGTCAGAGCTTTCATTCTGTCAGTGTGCTTCCATCTTGACTGAGTTGAACCTTAGCTACCTTTCTGCCTGTCCTGACATGTGCTGGTGAGATGCTAAACTGTCTATATTCAGTTAGAGGGACCTACATGAACCTTTGGGATTGCAGCAAAAATCTTGCTCAGCAGCTTAACCCCAGGGTCTTTAGAAGCAGGAGTGTAATCAGTCAAGTGTGATGACATTCACCACAGTCAGGTCAGTAACATCATTAGGGGTGAAGTATTCAAGGTTGATGAGAGGCTTTCAAATCACCACCAGAAAGCACAGTTATTCGTATACAGTCACTGAGGGAGTGTTCAAGAAAGAAGGCCAAAACAGCCTTTTTACAATACTATGGTAGCAGTTTGTTGTGGGCATCAGGGAATGCCTATAGAGGTAAAGCTTGCTTCTTACTAGCAGTGCTTCAGACTAGCAGGTTGGAAAGATATTGTTAATGTTGGCAAATATTTAAGACGAACTTCAGAAGAAAATGAGTTGTAACCTTTGGAATAATTAAATTATCACCCAAAAATGCATTTGGCATTTGTATATGGAATATACATTTGGCAAAGTATGTGAAATACTTATGCTGTAGTGCAAGTTAGCTGAGCCATCCACCACAAGAATGGTTCTACTGGACAAGACTTGGTGTCTGGTATTGCTGAAAGCTGCTTGTTCCTACAGGAACCACAGTGCAGGAAATTAAAAAGCTATAGCTGGTTCAAGACAGACTGCAGTGCCTGCCATAACCATTTCATATCATTTTCAGAAGCTGTAACGTAAAAAAAGAGAACATGACACTGAGAATTAGATGTTATGCAGGGAGTCTGACCAGTTAACTTCCTGTTTTGCCAGACAGAAGAGCAAAGAAGTTACTAGATCTTATACAAGAGAAGTCCAGCTTTTAGGAGGTTCTAAATATACAGAAAATTCAGGGGGAAGTGGGACAGCTAAGCTTAGGCCTGACATGTTGCTTATCCTCCTTCCTTGGCATTTACTCTCAGATAAAACCAGATAGATTTAAAAAAGTTGTTCAGTGCCGAGTGCTTCCATGACCTGGAACTGGAGCAGTTATAATTGACAACAGTTCCCTTTCTTGTATTTGCCTTGATAAGCAAAAACCTTTTCCTTTCAGCGTTGTTTTCAACTTATCTAGGTATGTTGCTCTCATCAATATCGGTGACTGTCTGCTGGAGCCCTTTGGACTCTGCACCACTCCTATTCACATGATACTCTCACATTCCTCCTGGAGGCAAAAATGCATGTTCATGCTGCTAGAGAGTGGAAACTTACTGATTGTACACAGGTTGGCTCTTGTTCCAGCCTCCTGACAGGAACAAAGATACAGACTGTTTTTGTAAATGCTAAGCCAATAAAAGCCTTCCTACTTCTGCACTGATGTTTCTTCTCTTCCTGACTGTCCCTTCCTCCAAACTCACGACAAGTATGCAAAGCAAGAAGGCTTCTTGTTCCTGTGTCTTGTCAGTGACGGAGGCAAGATTTGGAGCAAATGAAGTCCCAGTGTAATAAAGTTTCTGTTAGTGCCCTGCAAGCAGAACTGCCTACAGCAAGTGCACAGATTGTTTAATGTCTGACATATCCATTTATATTAACATATTATAGCAGAAGATGGAACTGTTCCTACAGAGTCTCCAAATGAATTAGCAGTGCAAACTGGCTTTCCAGTGCTTGAATCTGTCCACACTTCTTGTTTTAACTCTATGCTAGCCACAGTCCAGACCATGGAGAAAACTACAGTGAAACTGAAGTGGTGGTTCTCTACTGTTACAGTTCAATAACTGTATCAACTTCTGGTTTATTGTAATATCAATTTACTTAAGTTATTGCCTGTCGTGGAAGTAGATACCTACATATTGCAAAAGCAGTATCAATGTGTGGCTATATTGGAAGAGAATAGCTCAGTGCATAGAATATTTTTTCCCATTTTCCTTTTTAAAACGTTCCTACTAGTAAACTTTAAGAAAAGGGTTCAAACACACTTGCTGACCCCAAAGCCATAACTAGGCAGATGCTTTTGGGGAAGGCTTGATGAGTTATTCTTGAAGGTTCAGAGCAAAGGCAGTCAGTTTCTACCTCTCCTTCTATCGCTTGATGCCCTTTTTATGAAGTCCTATAAAACATGCATTTTGAAAGAGACATACTACAGGCACTTACATAGTCATGCACACTGATCAGCAGTAAAGGTATGTCTCCAAACTTTCATCAAAATATCCAAGACCAGCTTTTCAAGTAGATTGTGATAAACTCTCATTTTTGCAGGCATGCATTTGCATCCAGTATACCTGAATTTATGATGTATATAAACCTAGCAGAACAAAGCCTTAGTGATCTGTAATTGTGCTATTAAAACTTCTAGTCAGATATTTGGAAATTTGAATCTAAAAGCAGATATTCTTATTATAATTCTTACAGGATAGTATGGAATAGTAAAGAGCTAAGTCCAAGTTTGGCTAAGTTGTAGTGCAGTACTGAATGTAAATAAATCATTAAGTTTCTGATGGGTATGAATGCCAAGGCAGAGGAGGATTAGTGCTGTACCATTAGTTATGTTGAGATATACTTTGAAGAATTAAGAATTTGAAAAACTGTTTTTGTTATCAGCAAAATCCATAAGGCTTAGGTTCAGTTAAAAGGTTCTGCTCTCCCAAGAAATATTTAAAACCCTATTAAACACAGGGACCCAGCTTGTGCTTCCAAGCAGATAAGACAGATGAGCTAAGACTTTTCCCCTCCCTGTCTTTTTGTTCTCCTACTTAGCTGCTGACTGTGGCTATGCTATGACTCATCAGCCCTTCTGCATGGGGTTCATTTGAGCTGGAAGTAAGCAGAGGACAGGTGGGTGGTGGGAGACTGTCCCCACGCTTCTCAGCCAGTTACTTCCTCGCTTTGGGGGAAGAGGGCACAGCAACGTGGGAACGGCCACTGTTCTGCTGGACAGGTGGAGTAATTACGGTTCAGCCCTGTATTAGTTCTGAGAAAGAAGGTACCAAACTTGGTA
>NW_009617675.1:0-14053 GCF_000690535.1 Cariama cristata | reverse complement strand
GAAGTCCATTGATAAAATATTGATTTGTTCCGGATTTTTCTTTCCCCTCCTAGCCGCACACAGTCATTTCTATGAGGTCACAGCGCATTCGTTATGTGCTCTCTGTGCTGCATCGCTTTTCTAAAGTAGTGGATGGACAGAAAGTCAGACAGCTTGAATCCCAAGATGCCGTGCTATTGCTTTGGTTTTTTTCTTCATGAGCATTGAGTACTTTCGCTTTCTTTCAGTGGTTTATTTTTTGTTGGTGAATGATTCTTGAGTTATTTGCTTTTCATACGAGAAAAATATTTTTTTAATGGCAGTGGGAGAACTTAAAAATTTTAAAACCTGAGAACCTGTTTTATGGAGCCATGGCCAATATGAGAGATTATAAATGAAAGTGTTTTCCTTAGCTTCAGCTATTCCTGAGAACAAGTAAAACTCAGAGAAAATGGAGAACTCTTCAATGCAATGAGTTGCTAGAGGCCTTGTTTTGGTTAGCTGGTTTGATTTCAAGAACAGAAAGGAATTTGTGGAGAACTATAATACTATGGAGACAGTTGTTTGAACTTTGGATTTGCTAATACTAGCAGCCTGCTGATATCTTTGAGAGGAAAATCCTTGGTAGCAGTGCAAAACAAGCCCAGTGGTTTCATCTGCACTGGCAAAAGCTTTGCTGAAAATATCACAGCTGTGAATAAAAGAGGAGAGAAATAGTTGTTGTATGGTCTGTCTACAAAAATAACAGAGATGAAGGAAGCAGTGTTCTGAGTCTGATATGGATGAAGTTAAAATTAAGATTGGATTTGATTGCCCTGTGGTGTGATGAGTTCCCTTAAGAGTTTGATTGCATCTTTATGTAAAGCCTGTATTTCATTCTGAAGCTAGATTGTACATTTCTCAGCAGGAGATACATCTTTGAGCTTATCAAGGAAAAGCACACAGAGGTTAAAGGGAATAATCAATTCTTCAAAAAATTGCAAAATGGGAATCCAGAAGTCCTAGTTTAGGCCAGAAATAATATTAAAGCCATAAAGTAGGCTTCCCCTCCTTTTAACATGTAGCAGGATTTGGATTTGGCCTTTATGTTCTGCCTCATATCTGACATGCGACAGCTCTGAAGAAAATTATGTTGACAACTCGTGATAAGGCAAAGCAGAACTTGTACTGAAAACGTTCTCTTTTTTCAGCCAGTTACCAAAGTTCTTGCAGCTTCCTATCAAAGCAAGTGAATCCAGAACAACATATATTGAGCATAAAGACACCCACAAAATTGCTTTGTCTGATGCTAGCTGTTATTTAATTGTAATGTACATTATTGCCCCTTCATCTGTTTCACTTTCTTGTCTTTATCTTGCTTTCAAGTTACTATCTGCCAAGCTTAGAACTGTACTTACCAACTCCCTTTGAACCCAGCTTTGGCTGGAAGCAGACCCAGCCAACCTGTGGTAGAAAGGGCCTAAAACTAACTTCTTGTAGCAGAGGAGTATTTGACTAGAAGCAGACAAGGACATGCTTTATTAATTGTTAGGCTTTCATGCTGCCCTCTAGCAAGGCAGAGCTGAAAACTGTAGCCTTTTTAAAAGCAGTAATGCAATTATGTGTTTTATAAATGGTTTAAAAATCATTTAGTGAAAAACAGCCAGTTCTGTTATTAGCAGCAATGCTGGGGAAGGCAGCATAAAAGTATATTTCAAGGCTCCTCAGCACTGGGGTAAGTAAAACAACCAGAAACACCACCACCCCTGAGACTGGTGTGTAAGGCATATATTGGACAGGTAGCTACAAAAGTATTGTAACAGTATCTTCCAGCTACTAAATATGCATCAGGTAAGTAAAAATCTACTACTACTGTACTATTGCTGCTACTACTACCACCACTAAGAAGATCTTGAGGGCCTAACAAGTGTAGCTTTCGGAAAGTTGCTACTTTTTTCTGCTAATGACTAAATATGTGGATGGGTACAAGCTATTTGACAGCATATTTTATGAAATCTGGGACATAATGTACATTATAATCTGGAAAAACCGTAGTTCCATCTATATTTCTTCTTTGTTCGAGCAAAGGTCACTTTGAAAGGGCTTGAAAACTGTGCTCTCTAAAGTCCATCTGGAGTCCATGTAGTCAACGGGATTGTTTCTGCTGACTTAATAGGGATTTGATAGTATATATGAAATAGAATTTGTGTATTTCATAAGCATTAGATGCAGAGTTAGGTCTACAAGGAATTTCTAAAAATACACACTCTCTGTTAGTCTAACAGATTTTTTTTTTTTTTTTAATGTAAAGATGGAAACAGGCTGTTTTTTAAATAATCCCACAGGTCATTTCTAACATTAGTAACAAATTATATAACCCCTGTTCTGTGAGTCATAAAGAAATCTGGATCAGAGACGTCATTTTCTAAATAATGGCTGTTTAGAAAGCTTCCATTTGTATGCTACCCATGTTTTTCTGCAGATCTTGGCTCTAACAATGTACACTTAATATCAGAATAATCAGATGTCACAAAGAGGTTCAAACATCAAACAGATGTAGTAGTGGCTGGGATGAGATGAAACTTATCTTTTAGCAAGAAGAAAAAAGGACAAAAGAATGATGTACAGCTTTATGGATGTTTTTCTGAAGCCCAGGGCTGGTTTGTATTCCCAGGGGTTGAAGTGCTTCACCTTCTCTAGTCCCAAGCAACTATTACACTGTTTGGCTTGTCTTTGCCCCAGCACCGCACTGAGCAGGACAACAACAGGAGGATTACTGCGTTCTAATAATGAGGTGTGTTGGCACAGATGGCTGGGGTACCTATCTGTGTAATACTGTCTGCCAGGGTGCCAAATCCACACAGACCCAAGCAGTTGTAGTCACTTACATTCTGTTTAATTAAACCACAGAGCTCAGTTTCTCAAGTGTTTCTCAAGTGGAAGAGTTAAAAATGTGCATGGCAGTACAGGAAAAAAAGACCACATTGCTTCTGCTGACCAAGATTATTTGAGTGATTAGGAAGGAAACCAAAAAGGCAGTTGATAAACTAGCAATACTTCAGAAAAATGCAGATTTTATGCTAAGTGTGTACAAGGCTTCCTGTTTGCCTGGTTTTTTTGCTTCTATAGATGAAATGTCTCAAATATCCCCTCATGACAGGGGGCATGCAGGCAGCGGTTGATTGGTAATGCTGGGTGTAACTTCAATAGCTATTCTGATCTTTTCATCATCTCATCCCATTTGAAAGTCTGTAGGTTAACTCTCTGGGCAGGGAAGGATTCTGCTTCCTCAGACACACAGGACAAATAAACAAACCAGTTTGAATGTGAAATAGAGCTGAAATGGGCTAGGTCTTGCGTTCAGATGCCAATGCGATAGTGCTTAATTGGGCATGAGAGATTTCCAGTTGGCTGCAATAATCAAAAGTGCATCTAAAAGTGCTGTTTAAGGGTTATCAACATCAAACATGAAGCACTTGCATCAGAGATGGAAGTTCATAATCTGTTTTAAAACAGGATTATGCTGGTCATGGAGAACAGAATCATCTTACAATGGAATTTTGGATGCAGAAGTGTCCCTAGGTTCTGGAAAGTGTGGACTGAGCAAGAAGCACTCTGCCAGCATTTAGGAGAATGCTGACATTAAGGTAGATGTTTGCTGCAACTCAGGAGATGATAGAATTGAAGCTTACGAGGCTCCATCACCAGAGGGGCCTGCATACACTGGGTAGGAGTAGGCTGAAATAGATAAATATGTGTACCCACGTCCTGGGTGACCTCATGGTGCAGCTTTATGCTACTCTCTGTGGTACTATATCTAAGCAGATCAGCCATGGTCACAGTTAAATGGACCAAGAATAATTTAGGGTAAATGTAATTGGTAAGACTAAGTAGGCTCAACCTACTTATTCATCCTGTCATAGAGGATGAATAAATATTTGCAAGTGTATAAATGGAATTACTTTCAGCTGCTCACAACTTAATTTTGATCCTCCCTGTTCTGCAAAACAGGATAGTCTAGAAGAGACATTTGAAATTAGGCATTAATATTCACAGAGCTTACATTGACCAATTTCTGACTCAAAACATGCCTTACAGCATGAGTCTCCAAATGTCTAAAAACATAAAGCAAAACTACATAAATTGTTTGCCTTCAATTGGATTAACACCAGCATTTACAAGACAAATGTTATTGCAGGTGTTTAACTAAGGCAGATGCAACCTCTTATTGAAAACTACTCTTGGCTCAGCTTGAGATCTTCCTGACTTGCTCAGTTCTTGGAATGAAGTAATAGCAAGGCAAGGAAAAAGATTCATTTTGGTGATTCAAATATAAGCAACTTGTGCTGTTTCCCTTCAGTTCTATGGGGAACAGGCAGAGAGGAATACGGTGGTAATGTTGATGTATGTAGGGCCCTCTTTGCTGACCAAAAGGGGCAGGAAGTGTAATAGTGTATCTGGTTCTCAAGTATTAACAAAATAAGACTCACACTTCACTGCTCCTAAGGGCACACTGAAGTTGCCGTGACAACAGCAGTTCTGCTTTCTGGTATAATCTCCTTTCACTGATACCTGATTTTATTTATATCACCAAAGTACTTTGTGCACAAAATGTGCTGCTGCGATGGCATTACCCGGCCACCAGACTGGGAAAGAAAGCAACCCTTAATAGAAAGTAAGTATGGGAAGAATGGTATTATTTCAGTTACATTTTTGAGAGCTTTTTTCACTCTAGCTCATTGCTCTGTTCTGCTAGAAATCAGAAAGCATGTTTAGTTTTGGGACAGGTTCTCTTTTCACTTGTTCTGATCAACAAGTCTCATTCCAGAATATATATAGTGGCATAAATGGTACAGATGAAAACAATTATCAAACTTTGGACTTTGGTCCAACAAGGTGTGTGTGCAACCCCTGAACCTTCTTAACTTCCTTTGCAATAGTTTTCAGTGTCCCCAAATGCTGAGGTTGTGATGTTTGGCTACTGTGGTAGTGAAGCTGGCCTCACAGTTGCGATACCACACCAGAGTAGCCAGTGTGCATTTAGGACTCTGTGCAGTGATGCAAGTGACTTGCTTAATTCAGGTGTGATGCTGAGATTTTTGTGTCGAAACACTTTCATCTCAAAGCAGGAGCAGTGTTGATCCTCTTTCCCATGAGGTAGAGAAAGCTAACACTTTAGCACAGAAAAAAAACCCACCCCAAACCCACAAACCAAACAAACCTCCAAAATGAAGTCCCTTTTTCAAAATTGTCATATCTATTTCATAGCATTATTTAAATTAATGGAGGATAGTTAGTGAGCCACATTCTCAGCTGTGGCAGATCTCTACTAACTTTGGAAGTTATGCCCAGTTCACAGTGGTGAATTTGGCCTACTCGTATAGCACATAGTTGTGCATATGAATTTGGGTACAGTTGAAATGGGGGCTTAAAAATTAAGTCACTGGAATCAATCAATCCAGTTAGGAGGATGAATATTCGAAAAGACAGGATAATTTTATGACTAATACTATGGGCCCTGCAAGCTCAGGGTAATTAGATTTTGTGCTTCACTTCTTGCACCTGAGCTGTTGCCTAAGGGACAGCAGAATTTCCTCTAGTGTTCATAACTCCTGTGCTGGCTAGAGAATCTCTGGACAATTCACTTGACAACTTTCCAGCATTTTGTTTTCCTGCTTCATTGATACAGACCCTAAAACCTTACAGATAATTTATTGTAGCCACCACTTCTGGCTCAAGAAAATCAGTTAAGTGACCTTCAGAAGTAATCAGGCCTATCTTGGATCTCAGAAACTTTCCTGTAGTATTTTTTTGTTTTTTTTTTTCCTTAAAGTAAAATAGATGTGTCTTTAAGAAAGGCTATAACTTTGGCAGAACAGTTCCTTTCTGTGAAAAACATTCATCAGTGAAGGGTTCATGACAGCTCTGGGGAAAGCCATGCACTTGGGTTCAGTATGGAAGAATGGAAACAGCAGCTGGTAGTGCTGCAAGTGCAAGGCATTGAGAAAGTCTTGGAACTGGATCTCACACTTATCTAGATAGTATCCACTTCTGTGCAGGTGAATCTTCGATTTCTTCTATCCAGCTTCTTGAAAGCAGAGTCAGATTTCCTCAAAATATGTGGAAACATGCAAAATGCATGTTCTAGAGAAAGTGAGAGCAAGTCCATTCAAAATCAAATCAGCGACACTCAGTATCATTTCCATGGGAGTGGCTTTCAGTCGAACCAGTTGTATTCTTCTGTCCTTTAATGACGCAGATCAAAAATATTAAATACTGTAATTTATTTGGAAATAGAAATAAAAGGAATACTGTTGGTTCAGGGAAAAAATCACTTTATTCCAACATTTTCATTACCCCCTTATGAAGGTACAGTAGATTATATGGATTAGAACAACAATCTGAGATTTCTGTTTATTTTGCATGTTTGGAAGAATTGTGTATAGACAACTTGCATTCATTTTGCTTGGATTTCTCCACAAAGAAACATGGAGGAAGTAAAGTTTGAGACATGTACTCCTCAACCTTCCCAGAAGAGAAAATACTGTTAGGGAGACTGAATGGGAAGAGTTTTAGAACCCCCTGTTCTTTTTAATTGATTAAAGCTAATAAGAAGATCTAATTTTCATGAAAGAACTGCACTAGTTTGAATCACTCACCGGCAGACATTTGTCAGTCACCATTCTTGGTGATATGCTACATTAGGAAAACCACATAAAAACAAATAGGACAGAGAAAAGGAAGGAATTAACAAATGTAAAATATAAAGTCAATCTTATGCTCATGGGAACACTTTCTTTTTATCAAGTAAAGTAGTAAACAATCCTCCCTGCCTTGTTAAAGAACAGAGGGCTGTGGTACTGGTTATAAAAACTGTACATGAACAATTTACTTGGAAATTATGCACCTCTAGGAAACAGTATTGCATATCCTTCTGATCTGTTTAGTTTCCCTTTTATTTACGTTCTCTTAACTCATCTATGTCTTTGGGATGCAGAGATCATAACTGCATGCTGTACTTATGACATGGGCAAAGCAAGGATTTATATAGTAGCAAAATGATACTTTCAAAATGTTGGAGATTTTTTCCAAACAAAACACATTGCACCTTATTTCTCTTTATATTCCACTCAGAAATCAGTCCTAGACAAACAGTTGTTCACACAACTTTATTTCCTCTGATTCGGATATAGGAAGCAAAAAAGCACCTAAAGATTTACACAAATTGAATCGGGCACCATTTATACCTTGTGTATTGTAGGCCCTTACATCAGTAATTGGCAGGAGGAGATGAAACAGCAGTTGTGTTGTTGCTGTACTTGAAATGACTGGTTCCTCATGAGTGCCAGTGGTGAGGCACATTTTTAATCTCACTATTTCTGTGCAGAACAGTCCATCTGATGAGGTATCTGGAACTTAATAGATAGTTTTTAGTGAAAGTATCCCACATAAAAAGAATGTCTAGGTTTATGGCTGTTTTGTGGTGTGGAAGTAGCATCCAGCACTCTTAGTGTAAAGAACCAGACCCTGGACAACTGACGCTGAAAATCACCTCTGTTTGCACAGTCTGTCTTGATGGAGCTGTGGATCAATTATCTCTCTGATCTAGGTACAAGTAATACACTAGAAAGGAGCTCAGTAGTTCCTGAGAAATCTGTTAGTGAGTTATAAAAACAAATGTTTAATTAAAAAGATTCATTCAATCTCATGGCCATAGAAGCTCAGAGTACGCCATCTGAATGGGTGAGAACCCCTTGAGACCAGTTTATTCAGACCACCTCTCACAAAAGCATTGGTAGGGGAATTATTCTAGCAACACTGCTTTGTAAAGAGAAAGAAATCCCATTTGTTCTTATCAATGCAGGGTCTGTTGTTTAGCAACTTCTGAAAACTGTTTGACCCTTTCATGGGAGTAACACACATCCTATTGTCACAGATGTGTTTTATTTTTCCTTTACCATTACTACAGGAAAATAATTTAAATGGAAAACTTGATTAAGTTGGACTAAATAGGACTTCATCTCAATCTAGTCCTCCTCCCTATATTGCCCACACCAAAAACTTCATTCTAACTCATCATTCTAACTCACTCTTTTACGCAAGTTGACTGCCCGGCGAAAACATGAGGGACCATCTGTATCAGTTCCAGGCCACTTTCCGTTGAGCAGAGATCAATGCCTATCTCTGTTAAATAAAGTCTTGCTTCACATCCTAATTCATGATACAAATCTGGAAGATCAATCATTGCTTCCCTTCCTACATTCCAAAGACACTTGTTTCATGTGATGACGTTGATCACGGCTAACTTAATCTTTCAGGATTTGAGCTATGTCTCCACTCTGCCTACACAGATTCCAGTAAGGATTCCACAATTACAGACCAGTGATTCATTGAGAGTGAGTTTTCTGCAGCAACATTTCCTCTGAAAGGATATTGGAAGTTTTACTTGAAAAACTGGTGGTACAATTTGAGTAAAAACGGGTAGATGTTTCCTTATCTTTGGCCCTGAGATAGTGCTTCCAATGACTGCTACCCACAGTTTTTTTACTGTTATGTGTTTACAATTCTTCTATCACTTTTCCAGTTACTATATGTTTACTTATGTTAGAATTCTTCCTGTTGTCTTTTTCCTAGTTTTTAGGATGGAGAAAGGAGAAAGATTGCACTTAATCTGCAACTCTGGATTTACTTTTACATGTTCAAAGTCTATGTAGAACTTCATGTGTGAACACAGAGAAACTAAAAGTTTAAGAAAGGAAATTCAGACTAATGACTAAAATCTCTGTATTGTTTTTACATTGATTATTGAAGAGGAATGAAGAAACTATTAAATGAGGATTCAAGCCTTAAGATAATGAAAAATATTTTTAGGTAGCACTGGAGAAAAAATTTCCAGGTTAGGTGATATGTATTGAGTTACCAATTGTGTCACTGATTTCTCACTACTTCACTTCTAACCATAAGTATTTATCGGTCTGTCTTCATCTGGGGAGAACTTTTTTTGAGGTGAAAAGATAGGTGAATTCACTTTTTCACTCAAATATTTGTTCACCTTTTGATACTGCCAAAATGCCACACATTAATGCTAATTGTAGTGGAGACAAATTGTCTCCTGAAAATTGGATTTGGAACGTGAATGAGTTTATCCAGATTTCAACATCAGCACCAAATTTCGTAACTCTGATTTTCAATATTATTTGAAACTGTTATCTTAGTGGTTTCAGTTCCCTCCTTTCTCTTACAGCAATAGAAACTCGATGAAAGAATGGACCCTTTAAATATCCCAAGTAAGATGTCCACAAGAACACTACCTTTAATTAACACAGCAACCTTTTCTCAAAGTAGCTGAGTGCTTGCCAAACTTTGAGAAGGCCCACTACCTCACAGTGATGCATTTTAAATACCTGCTTCGCAGACTGGTGAACTGAAGCATGACAAGTTAAACCAGCGCTAGAGTAAACCACAGCCAGAAATAAACCAAGACTAGAAAGCAAGTTATGTTTCAATTATATAAACAAATTTTAGAAATCTGGACTCTTAATCTGTCTGTATGCTAATTTCTGTAACACACTTCCTTTTACTCTATTAGGCTCCTTCAATGACAATACTTGCAGCAGTGGTTTGGAGTGGTGTGAATTCACTCCAGTCCAGCAGAATTAAAAGGGCAAGAAGTGAGCTCCTCAGAGGTCCAGTGCCTCATGGCAAGCTAGGTGACTTCAGCCCACTTCTCACTTGGTTTGTGTGCCTTTAGAAAACCTGGGACTGGCCTAGAAAGGTCTGTGGCATTTTAGGATGTACTGTGAGAAAAACTCCTGCTATTCTATTTTGAGTTACCTATAAAAGGATTGAGAATATTCTGGCCTTCAGCATGAAATGTTTGAACATTATTCACTGCATATGCCTTGAATCATTTAAAGATTGCTTTTAGATAGGCCAGTTTTTGCATCTACCTCTTATGAAGTATGCAATATACCTTCTTATATATGCCTAGCTGGTAGGTGGATATAGATCATAGCAACAAGATGTTGCATGCTTCGTTCCTCTTACCATAGGTACTAAACTTTCAGCGAAGAGGTATGTTTCCTCATTACCAGTGGTGTGTGCATGGAAAGAAGAGAACTCTAAAAAAGGGCAATTTGATTTTGTAGAGATACATTTGCAGATGAAACATTTGAAATTACTACTCTATGTGTTCCCAGTTCCATGTGGAGTCCCAACAGCTAATTGTTTGGCTCCTTTACTGTATCAATTTTTTTAATTAGGATAGCTAGATGTTTTAGTCATAACAGATTTACAAGATTTTGCTTTATCGGCACCTATAAATATAAGTGTGTATTTAAAGCTTCTGTTACATGAATTCAAACCTATTTGAAAAATACATGGCAAGTTTGCAAGAATTTAATCTTCTTTCTTCAGGGGTTATCACTGAACAAATAAAATAATCTTTCTTACTCTACAACATGCTAGGTACCTCTGTTAAAAATACCCAGGATCCTAGATGACTTGTGGATGAGTTAGAAATCATGAGTGCTTTTATCACCTTGATGGAAGAGAGGGATAATCAAGCTGACAAGTGTTTTGGTTGCAGTATTCTTATGCTTTGTTCCTCATCCACGTATCACTTGTGTTCAGACCACATTGCCAAGCTCTCAGCCTCATTGTTGATTTCAACAAAATGCTGACACAGGTCACTGAATGGCAAGGCAGGAAAGAACATTCTTTCCACTCCTTGTTTCTATTTATGTCTTTCCGTATCATTCCTCTAAGCCAGTGTCTGCTCCCAGTTGCACCGTCTGTATTAATGGTATAGCTGGTCCTACGTAGAAAGTCTATGTGTTTTATTTTTCTACTAGCTACATAAATGGGATAAGGAGCATATATAGATAACTTAGTATCTTTACTGGGTCTTCAGGTACTTATACAAAACACTGAAGCAGTCCCTTCATCTTGGTTAATAGTCAGACTCAGATTATGAACTGTTTGAGTTAGGAACTTCTAACTGTTCTTGTTTACTTTTGTGTTATTTTAAAATATACCCTTAGATCCTTAAACTTCACTTTCTAGTTTTCATTCACATTTTCTACTTCAGACTTCAGGTTAACACATGAAAATCTAGGTGAAATATGTAAACAAATGGTAGGAACCATCCGCTTTGCTTTTACATAAAGCAGACTCTTACTCTAGCTAGAAAGTAGATTTGCCACTGAGACTTGTCAGTATTGTTAAGTGTTTCAGATCTCCCTGTTCCACTGGAGCCCCCAAACTGTGCTCCTTGCGAAGACGTCTAAGCCCTGTCATTCTGTGGCAATCAGTCAGTTTCTAGGAAATGATTATAAAGTCTTAGAGAAATATTGTCATTTTATGTTTGTCTTTTAATGGAAAGCAAACTCAAAACTAGTCAGTGCTGGAGGCAATGTAGTGTAAAAATGCCGTGCTTCATCCATTTCCTGTTGAATTCTAGAAGAGCTGTTCAGTAAGGATATTACTGTGTGAGCTAATGTTTCTTTGATTTTAAAAGGTTTCTGTAGCTTGTTACTTTTTGCTGGAATTTTGACTGTTGTCTAGTATTTATCTAGAATGTTATAAAAGCAGGGATAACAGTTTTCCCCAGGAACTGTATGTATAATTAATTCTGGGAATTAATATTAAATTATCTCTCTGGAAGTGAGATAATAGTCCTTTAAAAAATTTCTATCTGGGAAGGATCATCATTGCAAGAGAAAGACATGACCAACAACGGAATGCATCCCCCAGTGCTAAGCGTACCTCTTGGCTCCATGTTGCACTTTGGGCTTCAGGGTGTTTTAGACCTATGTGTGACACAGTCGTCCTGCTTACCTTTCCTTTGAGGGGCTGCCGGGAGAGTTGTGATTTAACTGTAGTTTTAAAATGGCAATCCACTAGAAAATGGTCTCTGGGAAAGACTTGAAAATGGCAATCCTAATGACACCTGTATCTCACAGCAAGGAGCTGGCTGAGAGCTCCTGCATGGAAAAGACTGCACTGCAGAATAAGCAAGCTGGTGCCAGCGCAGGTCCGTTGAAATGTGCCCAGTAGGACATTCACAAGGTGTTAGAACCTTAGAGTGCTTGTTCAGAGGGCAGTCCTTCTCAGATTGCAGTGGTGAGAGAACCCTGAAGGTGATGCTTGGTGAAAGTCAAGTTGCCCAAATACTGGGCAGGGAGGGGGAAATCTGGAGGGAGGAAAACCCCTTTCTTCATTTATCATGGCCTTTTAAGCAAACACTTAATAAAAACATAGGGGAAAAAAATCTCCTTACGTCTGTGCAAATCTGCCTTAGACTCATTGCACTGCATTAACAGATAGGAGATTGTGCATAGAAGATCTGTTTATTCATAGCCTGTTGACATTTTGGGCATTAATTCAGTAGCAAAGAACAAAAAGTAGCATACTAAAACTGTTTTCCTGAAGTTCAGATACAGGCATACATCCCACAGGGCACTGTTATTTATTTGTGGTTATAGAATAATTTTGTTCTAGTTTGATAACTCTAGAATAATTGAAAAATGCAGACACAGGATCTCAGGCTAAAGAAGAGTTTATGTGGTTTCCCAAGATACGTTACTTTTTTTCTTTTTCCCTGTGCCACTATTAACTATTTAGTATTGTCTATGTTTTGGGGACTATATTTATTCTTTCCTTTTCTTATTTGTGTAATTCTCTTGTTTTCAGGAAAGTTTATGCACTTTTAAAATTAACACCTTGAACACATTTTTTGTTCGTCTTTCGTTAAGCAGTTGTATGAGAACATCTTGCTCTCTAGTGGTGGAGAGAAGTAACACCAGGCGCGGACTTTGCAAGAGCTGTGAAAAATATCAAAAGCAACCTACCGTATTTAAACACTGAAAACTCAGCTGCATGGACCATCACCCTTTGTGAGCTATGCCTCAAGGGTCAGTGGGCCAAGAAAATTAATGAGTTTTGAAAATGTTCTAAATACATGTGATTACTTTATGCAAATAATGAACATTGTTCTGAAGTGTCCAAGCAAAGTGTTTCAGTATTCACAGTAATTTCATTAGAGTGTTCTTTGTTGTAAAACCATGTCTTGGAGACATGGTTTAGTGGGTTTAGCAGGCATGGTGGCATTGGATATACGGTTGGACTTGATGATTTTTGAGGTCTCTTCCAATCATAATGATTCTATGATTCTATGAAAACAAAGGGAAAGGCTAATAATAACAAATGCCCTTTAACCTATTCCGGGAAGCAAACAAGCATACTACACCAGGGTTATAATCAGACTTAAGACTGGAAAAAGAGAAGTTTAACCAAATTCTAGCCAAGAGATTTATAAAAGCTTCCTTTTGAAAAGCCTCGCTCTGTGATATTAATATGTTACTTTAGAATAATTTTAATTCAGTTAATTGAGCTCAGAGTTCAGCTAATTTACACTGGAATGTGCCTTACTTTACTTGGTATTTTTTAATATCTCTTCCTAATCAGAGAGGCATTAGAGAAACTCCAGGATTACTGACATGCCAGTTTGCCATGATGATGGTTTTGGCTCCCACGGCACATAAAATTCCCTTTTTGCTTATTCCAAACCATTTTCAGGCTTAAACAAGTCAGAGAAATGAGTTGCTGAGCTGCCGGCAAGCTGTCCGCTACTCAACCCCTCGGCAGGGCCATGCCAGGAGAGAGGCAGGAGCTGTGTCTAGAGAGCTCTTCACAAATTGGGGTGTGTGTGTGTGTTTTACGCCCAGCTGAGCACTAGCTAGTGTGTAAAGGAAAGGGCGCAGACGGAGCACTGACGGTGCGTGAAGTGGTTGCAGGGGACCCCAAATGCGGTCACCTTCCCAGGCGTGCCTGGCAGCTGCCCTGCTGTGCGGGCATTCCGCTCGGTACAACTTCTCTCTACCCAGCACCGGATCCTGCTAAGCCAGCCCTCCCTAAAAAGGATCCACAAAGAAACCACGGGCCATCTGCACACAGCAGACCTTTTAAGAAACTGCAACCTTTTAAAAAAGCTGGTGGGGTAAGCCTTGCAGGGGCGGTTTTGCTGGGAACCTGGCAGGGGCGGCAGGCCGCAGCGCCGGGCTGTGCTATGGCGGGCATGAACCGCCAGGGGGCA
>NW_009617674.1:7962-17288 GCF_000690535.1 Cariama cristata | reverse complement strand
GGGCTGGAAGGCGGTGGTCGTCGTGAAACTGTAAAAACTGGGTCCTGGGGTCGGTTGCTGAGGGTTTGCAGCATCCAAGGGTCTGTTCCTTGGTGTATCCCATCTGAGTGTTCCCAGGAGTCTGTGTTGGGTTATTTTGGTTTTTTTAACTTAATTTTCTGCTGCTGGAGAGGGTTATGTGCTAATTCCTGTTTACTTCTGACCTCTCCCTCGGTTAAATGGGAGCTTATCAAAACTCGAGGACAGAGTGTGGTTTTGTGCTATTTTTAGTAGTAAAATCTTAGCTCATAGAAAAAGGCTACTGCTTTGTGAAACTGTGTTGGTCTTTCCCCTGCCCCCTTTACCCCAGATACTTGTGGCACTTTCAGCTGTCACTTAAAGCTTTACCGTGGTGTTTTATTCTTCTTGCTTTTCATGAAAATGCAATCAACTCATTGCAGAACTATAGTAATGTTTTTGGTGAAGACTTTAAACTTCTAGAAAGCCTTATTCCTTAGGCTGTGGAGTAACTT
This sequence comes from Cariama cristata, assembly GCF_000690535.1. Classification (NCBI taxonomy): domain Eukaryota; kingdom Metazoa; phylum Chordata; class Aves; order Cariamiformes; family Cariamidae; genus Cariama; species Cariama cristata. Next base: position 16,776 of record NW_009617674.1, on the reverse strand, counting down.
CTCCGAGGCAGTTGCTATGTTTTTCCTCTCTTCTTTCTACAGATTGTGTTGAAAGAAAGAGGAGATGATTTAGGATAAGGACAAGCGGCGTTAGCACATGGTGATGTGTAGTAGTTGAATACCACTACAGCTGGTCTGTCCCAAACTTGTGTTGATGCTTCCTGCATGATTTGGAGCGCTGTGATCTATTTCACAGGCGCTAGCCTTGCTGGAGCTATTTAAGCTACTGCCATGAGAAACTGTTCCAACTTTCTGCAGCTGTTGGGTCTTGGTCGTGAGCCGTTCCTTTTGAGCTCCTGTCTCCCGCCAGCTTGTGCCAGCACTGTTGCTTGAATATCTAAGTGGATAAGCTGGACTGAAATCTGGCTGAGAACACATTTATTTTTTTTTTTTTTTCCCCAGTTCTTGCGAGTATCTTAGCTGGATGTATTCCCTGGTCTGGTTCGCTATGTGACTATGGAAACTTTTGGGACTGGCACAAAGGAGGAAGTAATTGGATGTAGGAATTGTTTAGCTTTAAAAAAACCCAATAGCCTCGGGTGGATGAGCGTTTCCTTGTTTGTAGTTTGTGTGCTGTGTTGGCAAGTATGGAAAATAAATCTTTCTCTTCTTCCTCTTAGAATTCCCAGTGGTTCTCAGACGTGGTAAGAGTGAAAGAACTGTTATATATAGTGCAGTGTACCTTACAGAACCTTGTACTATACCTTTCTTTGCAGTTGGCTTCAGGAGGATCTGCTTACAGTTAAAGTGCTTGGCTGTTCGGCACTCTCTGAGGGAGTACGAAGGAAGGGAAAGTGCTTCATTAGAGGAAAAAAGTATAGAAGCATTATGTTTGCTTTCCTGTTTACAAGATTTGTATGATCTTGTATTAATAAGCTATGTTTTCAGGCATATAGGTTAGAAGTTTTGTGATCACCTGAAGGTGTCTACTTCCTATATGCTTTATACATACTCTATCAGTAGAGGTCCATAGACAGGGGATTAGGATGTCAAGTGAGTTGAAATAAAACATTTGGGAACAGTTGCTGTGTAATCAAAATAAGGAAAAGAGTTACCTTTTTGTGTTTATAATAACTCAGGATTACTTATGGCTAGTGGGAAATACACTACAAATATAAAGGGGTTATTCTCATGGTGACTTAAACTTGAACCTCTGAAAGTGTAGGGGCAAAAATCTTAGTGGGATTGCTAGTGCAAGACAGAAGGAAAAAGTAGAATTTACGGCCAGTGAAAATAAGTGTGCTACTCTAGCTGTTACTATTGGGCACTGCTTACTGTGTTTTCTAGTAATGCTAAAATATGCATTCCTTCCCATATTAGACTTCTTAAAGCAAATGTTGGTATATGATGCTTTTCCTGCCTAGAATCTGGTACTCTCCGTCTCCATTTCAACACTGAGACCTTTTTTTGGTCAGTAAAGCTCAGTGTCAATGAGTTATTTACAAGATGACTGCTATGCCAGGGAAGTTTCTTTCCTCAGTGAGAGACATACAAACCTTAAAACCACATATGTAAGCCATCGCTAAATAGCAGGTTGACTTTGTATTTTGCTGTTGTGTGCTGTGTTCGTAAGCCACCTGAAGAAGTTCTCCAGGGCTGCCCTGGGTCCCTGGGAGGCAGGTTCTCCACTAGGCCTCAAAGCAGCAGTGTGTGATGAGCGTCCCATTCTACAAATTACTGTGTAGTTTGATTTATATAAAGTTATTTTATAACTGTTACAGCTATTCAGGTTTGAGCTCAGTTTGGCTGTTGTGCAATTAGTAGTAAAGCGGGATGCTTTTCCAAAATACAGTGCTAACACTATCTGTTTTTTGAGGATTCAGTGGAGGTGGGAAGCTCCAAGCCAAACTCAGAAGTCCGGAGTTGAGCTCTCATAAATGAACAGTCTGCATCCTTGGGCTTTCAAGAGTTGAAACCTTTATGAAATTGAAGTAATGAAGTCGTCATGAAATGAGGTTGTACCTGATGGCTCTACTGCCCTCTCCTAGTTTTACAAGAGACAAGAGTCACTGGGTCAAGCTGAGCTCTCTGGGCTCTGTTCTGAGGAAAGCTTTATGTAAGGTATAGTACCTAGAGCACGTGTGGCTTTGGGGAGGCAGCCAGGTGAGAATGTAGCTTGAGAGTTAGATTGCATTGGTGGTTTGAGAGTTCTTTGGAGGTTTTGGTGTAGCATTTAATGAACCTACCTATAGCGGGAGCTTGGGAGCTGGGGGTAGGTGACACCTAAGTAGCTGTCCATTTGGAGATGGCAATTTAGCGGTGTTCCTTCGTGGCCCTAGCTGTGCATTATTTACAAAATGTCCATTTATTTTTAAGTACTTGTTCAATTGCTCATAGTGGCTAGGAGCAGACCTTTAAAGAGACTTTTTTTGAAGTGGATTCTAGATTAAGCAAGCTCTTAAGCCTTGGTGTGTATTGGTGCAGATATGTGCAAAACCCTGTAACCCCTTTTTTCCAAATCTGTGAATTAGAGCTGGAATTTCACATCTGAGTTGAGCAACATACTTGATTTGTTTTTGGAAATTACCCCACACATATTCAGTTCAGGGCTGAGCCTGATTCTCTAAGTGATTCTAGTGTGTGAGAGGAGGTAATCAAGTTTTTAAGCATAGATGAGTAATTATGTTAAGCTATTACAAGATTTTTATGTGAAATCTGTCCAATTCTGTAGTGTAAAAACGGAGCTGAGTGGGGTTTAATGCTTTTCCCTTTTTTTAATTGCTTGGTAATTTTACTCTTTCTGTATAAAAAGTTTGAACAGGACCCTTTTCAAGATGACACATGGCTAAGATTCTGAAACTTAATGCTCGCTAATTTTCCCATCGAACTTTCCTTCCAATCTCCACCTGTGGCATAGCTTTTTCTGGCTTCTCATATGCATTCACAACTAGCTTTGTATAAAAGGTGTTTACAAGGAAGTTCAGAAGCTTTTCCTCCCTTGCCCCCTTCCCCCCCAGCTAACTGCAAGTTTTTAGCTTAGCCCCACTGACCCTTAACGAGCACTTTCTTCAATGAATAATATTAACTCGGTGGAGATATTTTTTTGTCTGTGTCCCATATGACCTTCTTCAGACTATTTGTGGGCCCACAAGCACTTCTGTCAATAGTGTTTGAGAGGAGAGGGACTCTATCCGCTTAACGGTGTGTACTCTGCTGCTTCTGCTATAGCTATCCTTGCTGCTCTTCCCTCTGATCGCAATACCGGCACTGCGGGTGTCTCAGTCCTGCTGTAAACTTGGGTTAACGGGGCTGCAGCTGGCAGGAGTCTGTCCTTAACTGTATCTTCCCTCTTTAACACCTCAAACAGCTTGTGCTGTCACATCCTCAGATGAAGAACAATATACTCCTGCAGAAAAAAAAAGAAACCTCTGGTGGTTTTGATTCTACTGCTACAAATGATTTGCATTTCAGGTTGTTATACTGGATTTTATTTTTGGAGAGAAGTAAAAAAGGCAAAAAAAACCCCAAACCAGCTGCAAAACAAAAAACTGAATGGGGGAGATCCCAGCATGTGAAACAGAGTGGAACAGTTGCTTTCTGCTGACTTTTTACTTCCTGAGTAATTAAGAATATCTGAATGATTCCAGAATAATTAAGTTTATCTGGATTACCTGGGACAGTGTATGCTATGTCTGCCACTAGTGATTGGCATCTAAATGGTTTGTGAAGCTGTCGCAGCTTTCTACTCGTGATCTGAGCTGGCATGAGGTACAGTGCTCTAAGGCTTCCTTTAGTTCTGTATTACAGGACTTGTGTTGAAATAGATTGTTTTTCCTCGATGACGTTGTAACATCAGCTGCATTACAAGTGTGATGCCCTTCTCAGTCCTGGGCTGTTTTCTGCTTTCCATGATGCAACATGAAAAGTATCTTCAAACTAGCTCGGGCTAGAAGGCTGCATAGGGAGTGTTCTCATTCCAGTTACTGCCAGCCACTGGTACTTCAGAGCCTGTGTGAGCTTACAGTAAACTTAAGATAATTGAAGAATTGATAAAATTCTGTGTTCCTTCCTGTTGTGGAAGGGGCAGCTGAATTCTCTAGTTAACCTCTTTATATGAACATATACTTCCTTATTTTTTGGGTCTCCTTTCTAGTGTAGTCTATCTTTTTTTTTATCTCAACCTTCCCACAGGAGAGCCTTTACTTTCTTCTACTTACTCAGATTTCTGCAACTTCTGAAAACAATTCTTTCAGACAGAATTGACATGTTCTGAGTTCTGGCAGTTGCCAGTCACTGCTGTTTTGTGCATCTGGTAGACAATATTCAGTATTAGGGCTTTTTGCAGTTGTCTTGATTCCAACTGGGTGAGCAAGTGTAATTCTCCTGGAGATGTCTGTATTAATGCGACTTTGGTGTGGGATCACTTATCTGTCTGATTATTTTTGTTTATGATTAACTGTAACTGCCATTATGTTGTGAATAGACTTGCTTGAAATACCTGTCTGAACTTCCTTCTTGGTACACTTGCAAATCTGTTGTATCATCTATCGTGTTCTCTTTGAAATAGCAGGTGTATGCTGCTTTTTCCTGACGTATCATGCGAAATCGTTACATTATAGGAGCTGTCTTTCTAGAAGTTGGTTCAGAGCAGAAGTCTTGAGATAAAAAGATTTAAAAAAGGCTGCTTTTCCTTACACCACTGTCAGGGGTTGTGGTAGGGAAGACTGGGAGCTGAATTGGCGTCTCAAGTCTGTTCTACTTTTGCTTTCCATGCTGGCCCAGCCCGTTACCTGCGCTATTCCTAACAGCTCCCTAGCAGTGCAAGCCTCTCCCCATCCCCAGCATGTAGAGACACGTGCACCCCTGCTCTTCTGAGAACTTCTTGGTAGGTATTTCTTGCTCCAAGAGGAAAAGATGATGGTATAGCGGAGAGTTTATAGCTTAGCTCTAGACTTTGTATCTAGAGCTTCTGAATTGGTTTTGGTTACTGTTTGTTGGGTGAGTGCTGGGAGGAGTGCAGATCTTTATAAGCTTTCATCCACTTGGTGGGGGAACAGAAGGATATGGAAGAGTTTCCTCAAGATGTCAGTATATGAACTGTTTTTTATCTTACTAGAATACTGTAGCAAGAGAAAAACGTTTAATTCCTTCTTTCTTCTGTAGCACGAAACACCGTGTTCAAGATGGTACCTTATAACTTCACATAAACTGTATTCATCTGTGTGTGATCCAAATGAAAAGGTAAGTAGTGTGGTGCATGTTTTCTCTTTTACATTTTACTGTGCCACTGACACCTGGCTCTTAAAGCTGTCCTCTCCCCTGTGCTGCTACTAACAATGGTAGTCCTGCTAGTATAACCCGTGTACGGTCACTGGTTTAATAGTGCATTTTTATTCCTTTTTTTAAACCAAAAACGAAGTTGCTTTTGCAGTATACCTGTCAAGATTGGATACTACTTCAAGTGTGTACCTTAAAAGGGTTGGATAAGTGATTGTGAGCTTGGGAAAGTTATATACTGGCCTGAATATATTACAGTTATGAAATGACTGCTAATGTTTTGCATGGTGTGGGATGTGTAGGCAGGCCTGTTAGAACATCTGGGAGCTAGACTAGCCAAAAACTTTCGGTAGAAACAAAAGTGTGCAATAGTGGCAGCATGGTAATGTTAGATGACCTGACATGAGGGGTGAGAACTTGAGGGCATGGATGAAGATGGGCCTTTACGGCCTGCAGAGAAAAGTAAATCCTCATCTTGGGACTTGTGCAGTAACAATCTCGATTTACAGTGGTTAGCCAAGAAAAACTTTTCTTGTGGGAAATTGTCTTGGCATGGCCTCTAAAGTACTGCACTTGGAAAAATAATGTGGCTGAAGGTATGCTAGTATTGAAGGGCAAGAATGCTGACAATTCAGGACTGATAGACTTGCCCTTATATACCAGTGTAGAAGCAATTAACCAGGAATGAAATGGTATTAGAAAACAGGGAACAACAGTATGTACCTAGAACTGTGGCTTAAAGTCTTCTGAAGAAATCTGTATTATTAAGGTCCTTGCTTAATTGAAGTCCCCTTCCTTTTCTAAAGGCATAGTTATGTTTAGACAATGTAATTGGGTATTTTGTTTCCCTTAACTAGGAGCTATGTCATTCCAAAGAGTGGCTACTACAGATAGTTTAAGCTCTTTTCTTCTTTTTCCATTCACTGCCCCTTCCATTGTCCTTGTAATGACAAGACTTTCATATGAGACCTTTTTAAGCTAATTAGTGGAAATTTCATAAAAAAGAGTTGCTGTGTGTTACTTCAAAGCAGCATGTGACCTTTTTTTATGTGCCAGACTTGAGACTTGTCTTCAACAGCAGGAGCAAGAGTCCAGTCTCTTCCTGTTAGTGTCTTTATTGCAGAATTAGAAAACTAAAATGAATGTCAAATATTCTTAACATCTTGATAGTGAGAGTCTGGTCTTGCACTGTGACCAGACTTGGTTAATAAAGCAACTCCTATATACCAAGAACTAAGTTGATGAAGTATTTGAGTCATTAAACTTTTCAATGCCAAGTATTTGAGAGCTCTTTTTAATTCCCCCTCAAGTCTGTACGCCTAAAAAGCATTCAAGTACCTAGAATGCTGAAATTTAGATTCAGGAACAATTTGTGTCAGTATGTTGGGAGCGTTTCAGTTTTTTCACTGGGTTTTAGACCAGGTCCCCAGCTAAAAAAGCTCTCAATACAAATGGCTAGTTCCTGTGGTGTTCTTATACTATCTGTACCTCTGATAATGGAGCTTGCCTAAGGATGTTTAAGATCTCTTTGTCATACAGGTGTGCCTGCATACTAGGCAGTGGTATGCGTTTCTCAGCAGAGCTGGCTGAATTTGCCATGTAAGCTTGCTACAGCTCTTACCTGGAGGGTTTTATCACTTAATTTCTGTATGTTGTTATCACATGGTAGCATTTTTAAAACTGGTCACGTGATGCCAGCTCAGCCCTGACTTTGAAGAAGTACATTTAATCAAGGGCACCTTGGGTATGTCTGTTGGGAGTAGGGGAGCAAACAACATATACCCTAGTCTGTCAACAGCAGTTCCTGTCGGGGTTTTACAGTGCTCCTTCCTCTCCTCTTACACCTCTCTTCCCCTCCCCAAATTAACTAATGACTGGGGGGATAACAAATAGTGTAATTCTTGCAGTGGCAATACTTCTCCACCCAGTCCATGTGAAAAACAGCTGTTTGGCGTAGGGGAACGAGAATAGCTATCGAATGTCTTAGGGTAGAGTTTGATAAACCTAATCTGGTATGACTGCGGGCTGCCCCTGAAGGGGAGAGTTCTGTTGATTCCCTATCTGTTTTTTGATTTAGAGCGTGGGAAGCGGAATAGGACTGTTCGATTACTGCGATAAACTGATGTGTCCTGAAGCTGCATCCCTACTAGGTCTGATGCATGGCAAGCAGTGGGTGTAAGTGTGTCAAGCAGGATTGTCCCTTTTAGTGACAGTCTGTTTGCAACCAAGCAGGTGCAGTATCAAAGCAGACCTGTGTGTTTAGTAGCAAGGCCAGTGACAGCAATAACTCTTACCTCCAAGCAATGAGCATCTCTGTTCCTCCACCACTCTTTCGTAATGGGAAGTTTCTGTCTAGGGTATAAAGCTTATTGACTTATGACAGCTTGTTATCCCCTTCTTACAGGCATGGTAGCAGTATTGAAGGTGTATTTACAGCATAAAGTGCACTCCAGTGTGAAGGGTGATACTGAATTTCTGGAGTGTACTAAATTTGATTTGCTGTTTTGTTGCACTTTGGCTGCTACTTAGTATTGAGTGTGTAACAGTGTCATGATGGCCGTGCAGGATTTTGCCAGGTTCCTCCCATGAGGCTCAGCTACAAGGAGGGGCAAGACTGGTACAACTCGGGAAGTGTGCCTGTACAGAGTGGAAGCGTTGGTCTTTTACTCTGCGTGCCCTAGGCAGAGAGGAGCCTCTCTTCCTTATGATTGGAATGCCTTTTAAAGATCTCCTGTAACAGATGAGTATTGTATTCCAGGTCATCTGTGCTGGTTAGAGGCACTGACCGCTGTACCTGCTAGCAAGTCTCTTCTCTGGACTTGACTGGCTCCTGGAGGCTCCTCAGAGTTCTAGTTTCTGCACAATGCATGGTGAGGAGATTTGGGGAATGCTGGTGTGAGTAGTCAACACCTTTTTCTTCTGAACCTGTGTATGTGCTAGGTAGATCTAGTATAGCACACTGCTTATGCTACATCATCATTGTTAAATCGGCAGAACCCTTTTGAAAGTAGGTGATCTCAGAGTTTATCTGCTGGATAAACCAGGGGTTTAGTGGAAGCGGAGGAGAAAATGTGTGTTTCTGGAGGGAGAAAAACTTGTGTGTTGTTCATGTCTGAAGATCGTTCTTTTCTCTGCAGACTTTTGAAAAACTCCTTATTGCCAACAGAGGAGAGATTGCATGCCGAGTAAGTATGTAATCTTTTAAGATTTTTCTTTTTGTAGTTCGTTCTTAAAGTATTGGTATTTTAAACATTGATAATTCTGACTTCTTATATGGTAGGTCATCAAAACATGTAAGAAGATGGGGATTAAAACAGTTGCCATCCACAGCGATGTCGATGCCAATGCTGTAAGTACTAGTTGAATTACTAAGAATCCCATCTACCATTTGAATTCAAGAAGACTTGCAACTGTTATGCAGGGTTGTGGATTACTGCGGTGGGCATGTTGGCAATTCTGAAGTATCTTTGTGTATGTCCTTTTCTTCAATGTGCTTGAAAGGAGGGGAGGTACCAAGGGAGAGTGGGGGGGAAAGGATTGAATAAGTGTTTAGCGTGTTTTTTGTGTGAACTCTTCTGCTTTTTGCCTGTGTAAATG
>NW_009617674.1:0-7931 GCF_000690535.1 Cariama cristata | reverse complement strand
TTCCCTGGATTAGTCTAGACAATAACACCTGGTAGATATGTGTACCAAGTGTAAGAGTGGCAGTGAAACCTAAATTTTGTTTTGGTCATATACACCAAAAAGGCAAGGAAAAATGAATCTTGGGAGGTAATACAGAACTTGGTATAAATTGTTCCTGTGCCTGGTAAATGCAACTCATTGCTTCCCACTTCCCAGAGGAATGCACTCTCCTGTCAGGTATGCTGAACAGGCCTACTGGAGCTGTTCCGTTTGAGGATATTGAGGTGCCTTGAATATTCAGGAGCGTGACGGGAAGGTGGTAAAATGGCTGTCTAGACAAGTAAGGTACTTGTCTAGCGACTTGCCTGTTTTCAGATCTTGTAGTCTCTTCTCTATTTTAGAAATATATTAAGCTGTTTGTAGCAAGAATAGGAAAGTAATTTCCTTTGTGATAAAACAGCAAGTGTAGTCATACTTGCATATCTGGGTTGACTAGAGAGAACATAATATTATTCCTTGCCTGTAAGAACTGCTACAGCAGAAAGGACGGGGGGTGCCCTCATGTCCCAGGATAGTTTGTTGAAATTTGGAAGGGAGTTAAAACCCTGTGTTATGATTTAGTAGGAGAGGTCCCTCAGGCAAGCTGTCAGGAAAAGAAAATGTGTGTTTTGCAGGATAAGACTTGGGAATATAGGTGGTGGGTTGCTCAACAAGGACTGAAGCATGTTTGATGGAATCTGTGAAAGTAGTTAGAACTTAGGTGTTTTCAGAGTTAAGTGAAAGGTGAGAGCTGTTGGGAGTTTTGGACTTTGATACACATTTGTCTGAGTCCTTTTGTGATTCTGTTCCTACGTGACCAGCTCAGGTCATATAAATAGACTGTAGGTAGAGGAAGGGGCTGAAACTGGATTTTCTGAGACAGGACAAATGCCTTACTGCTGGATTTCTATGCCAAGTAATTCTTTTCTGAGGTGAATGAAGAGTGTACTTGGCCTAGATTTTAACTAGTAGCCATAACTGGGAGAGTATAGTAGCTTGTGGGTGCTCGATGGACTGTGAAATGTATTTCTTAATGGATGGGTGTCAGACATCAGCATAAATTCTAATTTTTATGGAAGCCAAGGGTTATGTGGATATGGATACAAACTACTCTGTAGGATCTATGATCCTTCTAGTAAAACTGAAGCGTGCTGATGGGTACTTGTACTCCATCTTACATATATGGTATCTGCTGTTAGGATAAAATGACTTGCTGTTTACAGCACTGCACAGCCTTGTTCACTGGCATGAATTCAGTCTGAAAATAGACTAGAAAAGCTGTTTTTAAAAAAAGTTCTTTTGCTAGTCTGTAATGGACTTGAGAAAATGAGTTGGTCTTCTCTCCAGTGTGTCTGGATGGCTTTGTTTCTTTGTTTATTTTTGTGGACTCTGTTATGAGCTAGAGACTACTTTCAGGTATTTTTTTCTTAGTAAGTAAAAACCAGGATTGAAGAATGTAAGGAGGGGATAAGAATGACATGAAAAAGTACAACTCCTGACCTTAGGGAAGCGTGTACAAATAGCGTGTTACCAAGAAGAAACTGAAAATATGTCTACTCTGCTTCAATCTACAGTGCTGTCTTAGCTTTAAAATACAAATAGGGTCTTTAATTTGTAATAGTTCATAAGAGAAAGGAAATCCAAGCTGGTATCTCAGAAATGCATTGATATACTCATAACAGTTCATAAAGATAACAGTAGGTGTGTTAAATGAGATGCTGACATTTTGAGGTCAGGGGCTAGAGGTGAGGCTGTAACAAATGGTGCAAGGGTGTTTTAGCTCTTTGAATCCTTACTTAAAGACTGATTGAACCTATCTGTACAAGGTTAAGCAGTAGCTGTGTGCATTGAAGAAGCTCCAAGTATTTAAAGGCAGATGAGAGAGAGAGGCTATTGGAAACACTGTTCTGTGTGCTTAAAATAGGGTAGTGGTATTAAGCCCAAGCTAGTTCTTTGTTCTAGTTGTATGCAAGTTGCTTATGTCTAGCATACATCCTTTAATCAGTACCTTGGGTGCTTGCACTGGGAAATAGTTTAACTAATGTTGTCTGTCTGAATGACTTGGATACCTCCAGTTATTCATTGTTTGTGGGAGTGACCTGGCAGTGGTTGATGTGTGTGACTGCCAGTTTGGATGATTGTGATAGGTGAGTCCAGAGGTCAAATTCTTTGACTGTGTTATATACTATAAAGTAACAAACCATGTTTGCCCTGTGTGTTCATTTGTGTTCAGGTTCATCAACAGCTACTTTCTTGGTTATACCAGTGGCAGCAAAGTCTCAAACACTCTGAAATCAAATTTGGGACAGAGGTTCCTTTGGCAGGTTGCATCAGCTCCTCATGTAGCTAGGAGAAGCCTGTTTGCTTAATGGTGGGATGCTGCAAAAGAGTTGTGAATATCGTTTTGATTTTGTGCTTGACAGGATTAAGGAAGATGTCCCTCACTCCTTCAAGGCTTGTATCGGAAAGGCAATGAATATCATAAGCAGCTACCCCGATGATGATGGTCATTGGACCAAAGGCGGAAATGAGTGTAAAGGTGTGCAGCTGAACTAGTTGCCCATCCCAAAGCTGTTTGTCTTTACTAAAAATAGTGGGACCTGGTTTGACGTGACTAGAGTAGGTAAGGATGGTTTACAAAGTATTTTTTATTAGTGTTTAGCAGTAGCGTTAATTGGAGTAGGTAAATTTTCTGTTTAGGACTTAGAGTAACCTTTGAGATCTAGTAATAGCCCCTTATTACATTACCCATCATCTGTGTAGCTACTTGCTGAAATATACTGCTACTGAAATAGCCTGCTACTCTTAATACTAACTTGTCTTTACAAATGTAACTGTAAAAGGAGGGCAAACCGGAGAGTCTGTTACATCTCTCTGGCTTTCCTTTCTGTCATATTGGTTGAAAACAGAACTGGAATTGAACCGAAGCAGGGTTCCTTGAGTGTGGTCACTAAATATTTAAGAGGGGGAAAAAAAACCCCAAACCAATCACAAGGTATCTAGCAATTCAGGTTCTTCAGTGATAGCTTCTACTTTATTCCCCATCCAGTGTCATATGCGTAAATGACCCAAGCAGGCATTCTCACTGGTCCTTGGATAGGGATATTATACATAGTCTTAAAATCATTGATCTTTGAGTAAAGATACTGTAAGACTCACTAGTGAACAATCTTATCCTAGACCTTTATTTTGGAATTTTTTTGTTTGAATGTTCAACTTTTCATGTTCTCTTTTTTAAATTTTAAAACTGTCTGAAATCCTTGTGAAGTTTACAGTCCTGGATAGAGATGGTGGGAATAGCTGAAATACATACAGACTTTCAGTGAAACTGCTTACTTTTTCTTGTTCTTTGGACTTCCTTTCTGTAGAGCACTGTGGCAAATGTCTTGTGTGCTATTAAAGCGATACTAATTTTGACATACCTTTCATTAATATCCAAAACTAGTAACTAGATTATTAATGTACAAAGGAATTTTTGTTTGAAGGAATTAAAACTTTGCTGTTATGAGCAAGAAGCAGCAGAAAGGACTGTTATAAATTGGGAATGTGGCAAAAATTGAACAACCTACTGAGAACCAAGTGAAGCTTACCTGAAGAAGGGAAATATGAAGAGCAAAATACTGTTTTGTGCTCTTGATTCAAAAAATGGCCAAAGACCTGAAGGATTTCTATAGGTTAAAATTGTGATAGGGAAGGGAAAATTAACAAAACTCCGAAGTCACCCACCTCCTTTTAAGACTTTTGGGTGCTTGTGTACTAATGCAAAGTTACAGGTAGCTGGAAATGGTATTGCATGGAATTGGATTTACATCCACCTTTGTGGAGGTGGGAGGGGGTGTGAACTGGGAAAAAGATGATGTCCAAAGTTATTGTGCTGCTGCTTTAACAACTGTTCTGAAATAAAATCATTGTGATGGTTGGGGAAAATGGCCTGGCAAAGTGGCTACTGAGATCTCCATAGTGCATACAGTTGCTCATGTGCTACTGAGTATGTTGGGAAAAGTAGGTCGTAATGGATGCTTTTAGAGCCTTGAAAATCCTAGCTAATACTTTTTATTACATCTGTTATTTTGGGGAAAGCAGAGGAAAGAAATTGTGTACTGTTCAAAAGGCTGATTTTTTTTTAACTTCAGAGTTCAACTTGCAAAACACTAATTCTTTACACTTGGATAAGTAAAGTGGGGAAGGACTATAGAATTTGGAATTTTTGTTAATTAAAACATCTGGTGGAATTATTTTTGGGATGAGAAAACAAGCAAAGAAGTTTTGGCTGAACAAGAGTAATCGTATGTACTTTTTCCCCCTGAACTGATTGGAATAGAGGGTTAAGATGAAAGAGCCTCCTCAACCATAAATGTAACACTGATGGTGCAAACATTGTCAAGGAAAGCTAGAGAACTATTGTAATGCCTAATGTAATCAGCTAAAAGTATGATAAATGAAGAACAAGCTTTCACTAATTGGATCTGAACAAAAGAAGGTATAGCATAAAGCAGTGAATGAGATATAATTTTATTTGGCATTTTTTAACACAGCAGGGACTCTATGGCCATACGAAGCAATGAACTATAAATAACTGAAAAAATCCCATGGGAAAGTAATGTAAACTGAAACTTTATGGAGCAGTGGACAGTTAGTTATACTTCTTTAACAGGTTTTTTTATCAGTCAGTTAAGACTTCAGGTGCTATTGTATTAAATTGCCTTAAGCATAGATGTGTCCAAATGTTTTCAGCTTTTGCAGATCATCATCTTGTTCTGCTAATATGAAACGAAAGAAGATGCAAATGCTTTTGTTGATGTAACAGTAATTGCACAGAATTCAGCTGTTCTACAGAAACTGTAGTCTTCTGAGTGAAAGAAAACAGGGAAAAAAAAAAATCAAATGACATAGAAACAGAAGATTTAGATGCCTTAACTTTTTTTTAAGCTTGGAGTCTGAAGCAGTATTTCAGAAAAGTTGGGGGGGGAAAACGTGGTTTAGGGAAACTGCAAAGCTGATTAAGCTTGTAAGTTTCTATACCAAGTCTGTATTGAGCTGAATGAATTTGGGTGAACAAGTTGAGCTTTTGGCTGAAACAATAGAAACTTTGAATTTTGCTGAAGACTTCCCTATAGCTTAATGGGATGTTATCAGGTTCTGTTCTTCTTAAGAAGTCTAGTTGGCGAAATAAATACTGTGGGGGAATTTGGCATTTATGTTTTAATCTAAAAAAAAAAAAGCCAATTAGATTGAAAAATGGAAGTTTATCCAAAACTGAGTTTTCTTTACTTGTAACTAACTTACAAATACAGAGGTCTTAAAGTTTGTCCAAACTCTCATTTACCTTTTTTTTGCTGTTTACTACTTTAAAATATGCAAAGCTTTCTTCCATCATCTGCTACAAAACTAGAAATTCTGTCATTGACAGCTCATTGCCTCCCGGTGGCACTTCAGGAGTTTGTGCTCAGATAATTTAAGAGATCTGTTCAAGTACCTGTATGGAAAGGAAACTGTAATATTTTAATGCCTTGTTTAAACACATGATTCCTAGACTGTCTAGAGTGTATAGAATGGACTCTACCTCATGTACTGTCTGGAGAAATTCACTCTTTAGAAATTGTGGTGTTTGCAAGGTGTGCAGAATAGGAATGTGCCGGATAGGTCAGGTTTGTAGTTGGTGTTTTGCTATTCCTTCAATGAATTTGCCTTTTTTGTTTCAAAAATGGGACAGCATGTTGCTTTTTTCTTCACAAGAGATGGTGGGAGTGATGTTACTGTCCTGTTGCCTTGCTTTGAGTGAACTGCTGAACAGTTGTGTAAAGCACAAGAGATGTAAGTGGTGGTTGTCCTGTGGAGGCTCAAATACCTCTGTGGAAGGAGTGTGCTTTTATTCAAAATTGTATCTTACCTACCAAGTGTAGCCTACTTTTTCTTTTAAAAACTGTATCAGCGCTTCCGGGCTGGGTGGATTGGTGGAGGGCGCTGTTGATGAGGAAATAATCAATTTTTTTATTGGCTACAAGGAGCAGTGCAAGCTTAATCTGCAATTTTAAAAGTTGAGAGGCTCATGAGAGCTCTAGAGTCCCAAAGTTTCAGCCTATTCTCCAAAGACTGACTGCATTTTAATCAGTGATAGGATGACGTGAAATGCATATATGACCTTTGGAACGGGTCAGACTCCTTTTGTGTAGTTTGGCTAAGCTGAAATGTCACTTGTGTTGGATTCTCTTTGAAACTGTAATATTGAGTAGAAGAAGAAGGGTGTAGAATAGCACACCTTAAGCATCATGCTGCAGCCCTTTTGGGGGTGCTTCCCTGGAGGTGGGAAGTACACGTTGGAAAGAAGGAGTTGAATCCAGATCTTTTGACCTTTTTGGGGAGGGTTATTTAATTACCAAGCTGATTTATTTGAAGGATCAATGCATGGATTCAAACTCATTTCTTGGCATGTAGCTCATCTGGAGGCGATTGTCAGAAGTTGAAGTTGTGCTGAATTATACTTGGGGCAGGAAAATGTGGAAGCCCAGTCACAGAAATGTACAGGTGCTCAGTGCCATGGAGGGTGAAGCAGCGGTTCTGTGGGTGCCAATGACTGTCGACATCAGTAGGTAGTGTAGAGTAACAGGGGTGTATCTGTAGGGTGAAATAGTTTGTGCTGAAGACCTGGTGTCCTTGCTGCCTGCCTTTTAGTATCTCTGTTTGATTGGTTCTAGTCTGGTGCCGTGGACTCGGTGACTGCTAGTGGTGGTTTGATGTTCTTGCCAGACTGCATCTTTTGGTTGCGTTTGACCTGGGAGGTAGCTGGTTCATGTGCTTTGAGACAGCTGTGTGTTGGAGACAAATGTGGTGTAAGTGGGAGTGACTGAGAGTAACTTAAAAATGCAGTCCTGATTTGAACTTAAATGCTAATGTACACTGAAGCTGCTCTATTTGCTTGCATGGTTCTGCCCTTCTGGGCCCTTTTTTTGCTCTAGCATTTTTCTGACCTTGTGCTGTTTCAGTGCCACCAGACACCTTATTGGTCAAGTTAACTTTTTTCTACTGATTTAGTATACTGAAATATTTCAGTGGAATGTGTGACAGATGCTGGAGCTATGTATGGAAGCAAAATGAGTTGGGATTAGGTCAGCCATCAGGTAAACTGACTGCTTTTGCCTTGCTGGCTGCAGGGCTCTGACGCTGTACCCAGAGCTCTAGGATTTGGAGAGGTGTACAGGCACTTCAGTGGTCAACCTTAAAGTCTAAGCAACAGGCTGAGCAGGGCTGAAGTCACTAGCCTTTACTTGTTCTGAAAACTTACATCTCTGTCTTGAGTGGCAGGGGAAGGGCAGGCAACTCCTTCCTTTGAAACCACAAGTGTTTGCTTAGGGCACTGCTTCAAATACTGTTGTACTCTGGCTGCCATAGTGCTGGCTCAAACTTACTGTGCTTACTACAGTGGATTGCCTCAAGAAACCGAGTGGGTGTATACCTGCTGTAGTCCCTTTTGCTTGTGCTAATCTCTGGACCTTTTCAGAGGCTGTGGTGGAAAGTGCTTTATGTGGTAGTGTTTATCTAATTAAACATTGTCAGCATAGCCAAAAAACATAGTTACACCATCTTCTTCTGTAAGAGGTGCTGCAGCGGCATAGTTTCCTGCTACCGTACCCCCTTGGAGACAAGGACAGAAGGTCATAGAATCATTACGGTTGGAAGAGACCTCAAAGATCATCAAGTCCAACCATATACCCAATGCCACCATGCCCGCTAAACCCACTAAACCGTGTCTTGAAGCGCCACATCTGAAGGTGTTTTGAACATCTCCAGGGATGGTGAGCCCCCCCCCTCCCTGGGGAGCCTGTTCCAATGCTTAATGACTCTTATAGTGAAGTTCTTCCCAATACCCAACCTGAACCTCCCCTAGGTGCAATTTGAGACCATTTCCTCTTGTC
>NW_009617673.1:4144-4787 GCF_000690535.1 Cariama cristata | reverse complement strand
TCACAGGGACGGGGGGCTGAGACCCCCTGCATGGATGGGGGGAGACTGGCCTGAGCCAGAAGTGGGTGGGGGCCATTAGCCGGGCAGTGAGGATGGAAAAGGCAGTTCAGCTTTGTGCAGCTGGTGCTTTGGGATCCCGCTTACCGCGTGGGTGGTGGTGCATCACAGGCTTGCGTGGAGGGGAGGCTCTCTTGGAGCCAAAGGGATGCCCGGGGCGCGGAAGCAACAGCACCGTCGTTGCAAAGGCAATGAATCAGAATGAATCACAGCTGTCACAGCGTTTGATGGACAGAAAACAGTGTATCGACCCCAAAATGTGCGGCTGGAGTAGTAAGAGGGAGCAGTATACTCTGAGGATTATAAACTTCGATTTTCCTTGAGTTAATATTCAGTAAGTAGACTTTCTAATGTATTTCACAGATTATGGTGTCTGTTCATGATCTTTGGCTGAGAAATGTCTGGTTTGTTCCTACTACTCGGGCATTGGAAGTCCCTGCCGGTTACGTGCAACTGTCCGTTTCTCGCTGGTATGGCAGAATGAAAGTTATCAGCAGCTGTTTTCTGTTGTTTTCTTTCCATTTACTCTGCTGGATGTGGCCTGGCAGCCCCTTACCCAGTTACCCCCCTGGGCTGGGTTGTCCCT
>NW_009617673.1:3836-4089 GCF_000690535.1 Cariama cristata | reverse complement strand
AGAGAGAAAGCTCAGCTCCGGGCCGGCCGGTCCAGCCCGTGGAACCGCAGGCAGCACGACGGAGGGCGAGAGGTCGGTGTGGGTGGAAGGGGAAGTCAAGGACAGAGACGGCAAAAGAGGTGCCTGTGAATTTTGCGTGCAACAATTTTTGTCTTTCGTCTGATTTCTGAGATCGTGTAATTTATAATCTCTTGGCTTGAAAGGTCAGTCGTCATGTTCTCACGGTTTGGATCTGACTTCCAAGGAAACGCAG
>NW_009617673.1:0-3725 GCF_000690535.1 Cariama cristata | reverse complement strand
GTGGGTAAGGTCAGCCTGGGGAGCGGCAGGGCAGAGGGAAGGCAGGGATGAGCTGTACCTGGGTGTGTTAGTCTTGGGGGCAGATGGAGCTGGTGTCACAGCTCCTCTTGCTTGGACTGCCTGAAATCAGCTGCAAATCCATCGCTTTGTATTTCTTGGGTTCTCCAGAGTAACACTGATGATTACAGGGATGCTTATTCTCCACAAATGGTGGCAAAGGTGCCTGGCTTTGTAACTGAGGGCACAGAGAGCTTGGCTTTGCAGTTGCTTCCTTTTGTTGCTCCATAGGTCTCCATCCATCTGTCATTTGGGGTTGTATTTAGACAGCAGACTTTCTCACATGTGATAGAAATGTCTGTTCTGCGACGGATTTAATTGTCCAGTTTCATGTATGACTCTGAAACCCCCTCAAACTCAACCTTAGCAGAGAACTGGTTGAAATTTATCTCCGTAGAAGTTCCCAGCCCATCACTATGAGCTCCTCATCTCAGCTGCCGTACGCTGACGTGTGGGCGCAGTTTCTTTTTTTTTCTTGTTGCGGTTCAAAATGTTTCTGTTTACACTGGCATGTTGCACAGAAGCTGAAGGACTTGAGACCCCCTTCTCCTCCCAAAAGTGGCTGAAAAATAAAAGAGTACTTTTGAAAACAAAACCAGGCTGGAGCGTTTGGCAGAACTGGGGCTGAGGGAGGGCAAGGAGGGCCGGGGATGTTTAAAGGAGGACCGAAGCTCTGTCAGTGGTTTGCTGCGTGTGGATTTTCCTACGTTCACATCCAGAGTCGGTCCATGGATGAGAGGTGGAATCGGGAATCGCAGCCGGGGCCGGCGCCCTGGGAAGCTTTGGGCTGGCAGGATGGTCCTGCGTGGGGGAGCGGGGGGTGCTGACCGGGGCCGGTCAAACACGCCGAGGCGTGGGGAGATGCTTGGCACCTCGGTGCGGACCTGTGCTCTGGCCATGCTGGCGTCTTGCCCTGTTTGTGAGCAGGGAGCCCACGGCTCGGCTCCTGGACCTCGCTGCCCAAACAGCATCGTGGCTTCGGCCGCGCCTTGGGGCACCAGGAGGGTTATTACCGAGTGCAGGAGCCTTCTCGTACCCCAAGCCTGAGAGGGAGCAGGTGTGTCACCGTACCCTCAGCTGCGTCTGTCCGGTGGACGGTACCTGTCTCCCGGCACTGCTCCGCAGCGGCACTGCTCGGGGCCGAGCTCTTGTATGTTGTAAAGGTCCCGTCCCTGTGGATGGGTGCTGTCGGGGTGGGTGGGTGGAGAAGTAGTTCCCGGAATACAGCAGGCTGGAGAGAGAAGCGTGCGCTGAGAGATAGCTGGTGAAAGCCTCCCGTGAACCGATAAGCTCCGGAGATGAGCGGTGCTGTGGAGTCTGCAGGAGCGGATAAACTCCGGACGCCGTGGGTCTGTTGAAGGTTTCCGAGGTCACCGGCGGACTCGAGCACCAACCTTGACCCACACCGTCGCCGAGGCGGCAGCGGCCGGTTCGTCGCCGCGGCTCCCCGGGCCGTCCAGAGTACAGGGTTACACTGCCGCAGGGGCAGACCCTCTGGGGCACCTTCCGAATTTCTTCCTAGCAGGCTCTGCCATGTCGGAGTGACTCTCCGCTCCTCTCCCGACCGCTGGCGTTGGTCTCGCTGTTGCCATGTGGTGCGGGTGACTAGTTATCTCCTGGTGGTGGGCACGGCTGGAGGCCGTTAGCAGTAACGCACTGGTGTTCCAGTAACTCTTGGCCATCCCTTGGGGGGGTCTCTGTGTCCCCGCTGAGGGGGAGCATCGGGAAGGGGCCAGGTCCTCAGGCAGGGAGGAGCCGTTACAAATGTTCGCCAGGAATTTTGAATCCGAGAAAAAGCAGGTGATCTTTCTGTCTTCACTTGAAACAAAGGGCACTCACATCGTTTTTGCCAACCTGAATCCTGGACTGTAAATCAGCTTTTTTTGTCACCTCGGGGGAATACGAAGTGTCGGAGTCGCAGGGGTAGGGGGAATGGACGGATAAGGCTCACTGGGTGCAGTGGGTGATGCCGTCCTGCAAGCGTGTTGTCCGTTGGATCCCTTGGGGATCGAAGAGGGGCATGTTCTAATGGAAGAGGAGAGGGAAAGGCACAGTTGTGCAGTAGTGGTGATACGAAGTCTGGAAACTTGTACCCTGCGAGGGGGGAACGCAGAGAAGCAGGACGGCAGCGCTGGAGACAACGCTGAGCCCAGTGCCTGCCTGGGGTGACGGCACGGCTGGCAGCCACGGAGAGCGGAGGGAGAAGGCACGAACCTTCTGCGTCCCTCGCCTTTAGTTCATCGTGAGAACACCACGAGCATCACTTTGCTGCCCAAACATTTCAGCAGCTGCAGCCGTTGCTCTGCTCATAAAGGATGAAGCCAGAAGCGTCAAGGCTGACATGAAGATCTTGAGCAGAGCACAAAACCAGCAAAGTTCTTCACGCCTTGGCATGGCCAGAGCTCGCCCTGATGCCACTGCTTCTAGGTGTAGCTTTGACTGGTTGTTACCACCAAAAGCCACAGATCTGGTGCTGAGGTCAATAGTGAGAAGTCCACACAGCCTCCATCGCATGTTTTTGATCAAATTTTTCCGTATCAAAAAAGAAAAACCCAAGCAGAGCGAACATTTCCTCATTCTCCGTCACCTCTGTGAGCGGCTGGGAGGGCGGCTGTGGTGTACATTGATGCCACCACCATCACTTTGGCTTCTCTCCCTTCATTCCTCTGAGCTTTAATTTTTTCTTCCACAGCTTTTGCCATATACCCCTTTTCTAAGAACTAAGTGCGGAGAAGTTACAGTGGATACCATAGGAACTCTTAACGCGTTCACGGCGCTTGGGAAATGGGCGCTGGAGAGCTACGCCGCATCCGAGGATGTGAGAGACGTGGGGCTCGGAGCTGCTTGGCCAACAGGTCCACACCAGGCGATGGCATTGAGCTGTGTACCTTGCCCCCTTGGAAACCACACAAAGATTTAAAAGGTGACCAAAAGGTTTGTGGTCACCCATGGGTGTTACCACACGTAGAAGAGCACCAAGTCATCCCTGTGAAGGCTTTCTGACAGGGGGGCTGGCTGCCCGCGGGTTTTACACTGTGTTTTCCACCGCTCCCACAGGGTGGTGGGAAGAAGGTGCTGCAGAGCCGGCTTCAGAAACCCCACCCCACGGGACGTGGAATGACCATGCAGCCTCCGATCATCTGAGCGGGACGGGGACGCTGCGAAAGTCGGCAGCTGTTTGCTTTGCAAGAAAAGTCCTTTTGAAGTTTGCCCTGACGGTGGGCAGAAGAGCGCACTGGGGGCTCGCTGGGAAGCACGCCGTCTTTCTCTGTTTACTACGGAAAATATCAAAATCACTGTAGGGTCTTTCTACCAGCACATGGCAAGACTTGAAAACGGCTCAGTGCCGGCCGGGGGATGCCAGCGCTGTCTGAAGCGTGAGCATCGCTCTGGACCTGCTCTGGAAGGGGATATCGCTAAAAACTCCGCCTGCGGGCAGCCCAGCCCCGGCCATCGTGCGTTCTGCCCCCGAATCGCCTCCTCCCAGCAGCGCCCACACTTTTTCCTCCCTCAAACGCACAGCGGCTGTCGCTGCCTGGCAGGCACAACTATTTGCTTATGACTTGTTTTATTTCAGCCTCACAAAAGGGACCCCGCCTTACAGATCAGTTGCGACGCGCCGTCTGTAAGCGTCGGCTTCGCTGTCTGAAGCGTGAGCATCGCTCTGG
>NW_009617672.1:2905-4690 GCF_000690535.1 Cariama cristata | reverse complement strand
CGTGGCTGGCTCATGCTCAGTTTGGTGTCTGCCAGTACCCCCAGGTCCTTTTCTGCAATCCGTTATCTTCCTCAGGACAATGACCTATACCTGCTTTTTTACCAGAATAAACTGAGGCAAGTCTGTTAGGAAGGGGTTTCCTTCCTAACCTGAAATGGCAAATGAGTTTTGTCATGAAAGGATTTAAAAACTAAACAAACTCTCAAAAGCAAACTGATGAACAAAGAACATTCCACCTCAAAATTTCCCCAGTGTGGGAAATTATGTTTCAGCTGAGACAATTTTTGTAGACCTGTTTTAAAATCAAATTGCCTACTTTTACAAATACCAAAATCAGGGAAGTGCTCCTTGATCAACAAGAAAAAAAACCTTTTAGAGCATACTAGTAATTTATAAAACATTACATGCATAAAATTGTGGGAATCATGATTATAGGCAATGCTGGGAATGTTGTATGTGAGTATGAGGGATTACTAATATTTTCCGGTATGCGGTCCTTTTTCAGGTATCCATGGCTTTGACAAACTTTCTCTGTGATGGTGTTGGGCATGGTTTGTGTCTGTCTCAGATGAAAGTTTTGAGAAATTTTTAGCCAGCACATTTCAGCTGTGTCTAGCTTGTTGCTTTGCCAAGTTTTTGAGAGAAAACAATAGAATAGCCACTGTTGGTGATTGCCCTCCCCCCCCCGGCTCCTTTGTATTGTGTTAGAGTGGAGCAAAAGACCGTCATTCCTTCTGGTTTCCATGTTAAAAACAAACAAGCAATCCAAACAAAAAACCTAGGTTTGTCAGTGTTAAGCTTGAAAGTGTAGTAGAGAAATGCTCCCCCACCCCTATGCACACACCTGTTTGCACATGCCTTTGTGATTTTTCTGATGTTCATGGTTGAACAGGTTGTAAATTCTATGGCTCCCTTGTGTGACTGGATTGCACATACATCCGTGCCCCCATACCAACTGGTTAACACTCCTTTCCCCACAGCTTGGAGGGGAAAAGTCACAGGAAGAACCTGAGAGATAATAAAGTCTCCCATTGCCTTCCAGATCAAATGGAAGAAAAGATCATGTGACATGAGGATAGAAGGAAAAATGCTGGGAAAAAAGAGAGGAATGCTTGGGACAAGCTCTTGTGAGATGAAGGCTAAGATGGGAAAGCATCTAAGCCTAGGACAAGCTGAGCAAAAAAAAAAGCTTGACCTCAATTTTGATGGAAGAGGATAAATTTAAGATGAGGTGAAAGATAAGCGTATGAAGATGGGAACTAGCCAGGGAAACTGTTACTTGTCAGGACACCACAGGCCTTGATAAAAATCTGGTGAGGGGGAAGGAGGAATAGATTTTGCTGGCCAAAGAGACAGACAGCATTCAGAAAGGATGGACAAAGTGCTGCAGAGCAGCTCATCAGGTGAATACTGGCGCACTGAACGAGGTGCAAGTCCTACACAAAATGAGCCTGTGATCATGCATTTAAAAAAATAACATCACAATGCGTGTCACAGAAGTAAAATTGCCATTGCACATTATAGGACTTCCAATTTTTAATGACTGAGCAATAGTGTTATTATAACTTCAGTAAAAAGATATCAAAACACCCCATACTAAGAAGTAGCTTTGAAGCATAGTTAGGATTTAGAGAGCAGTAACAGAAACTGCTGCCCCTGTAACTGGACCGTGTTAAGTGTAAACTTCCAAAGCACTTTATTAGCCATTTACACTTTAGCTATGTAATCATTTTGCAAATGTGCACAGTGAGTCCAACCATTAAATTAATAAAACATTGTAGGGAA
>NW_009617672.1:315-2874 GCF_000690535.1 Cariama cristata | reverse complement strand
AGGGAAAGTTTCAGAATAAAACATTATTTCTGCCTCTGCAAAATCTGGAGAAGAAAAGAAAAACAGTCAACACCATGCATTCAGTCCAAGTTTAAAGTACTGGAATTCAGTTTTTACAACACTGCAACTGAAATGGTAATCTGTCTGGTTAGGAAAGGGAATTCCATGGTGTGAAGTGCACAGCTGGATATATAAAAAGAATACAGCCTGATTCAAGGCTGTACTGAGAGGCTTGATTCCATTTTTGTTCTGCCATCTCTGTCTTGCCCTGTCATAAACTTCCCTGATGACAAAAACTGTCCTGGGTCATCCCCTCTGCTTTTTGAAGCCCTTCTCACCTTAACCTTAGTGTGAAGCTAGACTAGACATTTCTTATTTGAGAACTCTGAATAGTTTGCATAGAATTTTTAAATTTGGCACAAATTTCTTCTGGTGCTAGAATTTCAATATAATGTAACTTACTCCAATAGGACTGAAAAGGCTTTGGTGTTTCTATTTGAATAATCAAAATATTATGCTGTCACTCCAGCTTATTTCAACCTCCTCTCCTAATGGGCATTCTCTTTGCCTGTCCTAGAGCCAGTTATAGTTTTAGCCTCATTTTCTTCAAAAAAATCCGCCTGTTACATAAATGTCGTAGTCTTCTGAAAAGCTAGGCTCTATCTAGGGTCGGAGTGTACCCTCAGCAATTTTGCTGATGATGCAAAACCGGGAGGAGTGGCTGATCCATCGGAAGCTGCGCTGCCATTCAGCGAGACCTGGACAGGCTGGAGGGTTGAGTGGAGAGGAACCTGATGAAGTTCAACAAGGGCAGGTGTAGGGTGAATAACCCCATGGACCAGTACGGGATGGGGGCTGACCTGCTGGAGAGCAGCGCGGCAGAGAAGGACCTGGGAGACAACAAGTTGCCCATGAGCCGACAATGTGCCCTCGTGGTCAAGAAGGCCAATGGTACCTTGGGGTGCGTGAGGAAGAGTGTGGCCAGCAGGTCGAGGGAGGTTCTCCTCCCCCTCTGCTCTGCCCTGGTGAGGCCACATCTGTAGTGCTGTGTCCAGTTCTGGGCTCCCCAGTTCGAGACAGACCAGGAACTACTGGAGAGAGCCCAGCGGAGGGCAATGACGATGATGGGGGGAGTGGAGCATCTCCCTGATGAGGAAGGGCTGAGGGAACTGGGTCTGTTCAGCCTGGAGAAGAGAAGGCCGAGAGGGGATCTCCTCAATGCTTACAAATATCTTAAGGGTGGGTGTCAAGAGGATGGGGCCAGACTCTGTTCAGTGGTGCCCCGTGACAGGTGAAGGGGCAACAGGCACAAAATGAAGCTCAGGCAGTTCCACCTGAACGTGAGGAAGAACTTCTGTACTGTGGGGGTGGCCGAGCCCGCACAGGCTGCCCAGAGAGGCTGTGGGGTCTCCTTCTCCAGAGATATTCAAACCCCGCCTGGACGCGACCCTGTGCCCCTTGGTGTAGGTGACCCTGCTTTGGCAGGGGTTGGACGGGGCGATCTCCAGAGGGCCCTGCCGACCCCCAGCACTCTGTGAGTCTGTGATTCTGTGATCTGGTAAATCTTGCATTTGCTTGGTGTGTGTTAACACATGGCAGTGAGCACATGTTTAGCGGATTAAGGAATTCTTACGATTTCTTCTAGCTAACATGATAAACACTTTTATAAGCAGTGAAGCAAGTAGGTCTCAGTTTCTTTTGATTTATATAATCTTTTGGTTTGATTGTCAGTGGTCTCTAATGCAAGCTACAGTAGAAGCTGATTAGGACATGTGGCTGGGAGCAGAAAGCAGGGGTTTGTCACCAGTTCCACTCCTCATTTGCCATGACGCAAAGGGCAGGCAACGCAGCTACATCTTTGTTTCCCTTTTTTTCTCTCTTTACCACTTGACTAAAAACAGTACGGCCGTCTCTTGCTCTGTATTTGTACAGAGGAGTCCCAGTCATGTATCCAAGCTGTAGGTGCTATTGCCTCAGTAGGTAACAGTCAATCTTAGAATTCCTTACTTGCACAGATGTGCTGACCAGAATCTTAAACTCTCCCAAAGTAGAAGACTTTTAGTACCTCATCTTAACATGCATTTCATTCCTTTGTACAGGAAGCGCTAAAACTCTTATACCTGAAACAAATAAACTAGCAGATGATAAAATTCCTGGACATGCAAAGTTCTCAAGATGCAGAGATTCTAGCAGGGATTTGCAAAGAAGCGGTGGTAATAGTTCCACCAAGTTACCCAGACTGAAAACAATGCTCTGGTTCCATGCTAGAGTTGTGCTGAATTTCAAGCTAGTACTTCCTCCAGTTTAGGCCATGCAATTAACTTCAGTCTTATGTGAAAATAGAAAAAAAAAATCAGAATGATATACTGGGAATGACATTTTTGTTAATATTAAGTGAATTCAGTTACTCCCTTTTGGAAAACCTTAGTATCATTAAGTTCAGATGCTTCAACCCCTTTCACAGCTAAAGAAGTATAATAGCATCAATACTAGAATGAGAAGAGAAGAGAAGAAGAGAAGAGAAGAGAGAAGAGGAGAGGAGAGGAGAGGAGAGGAGAG
>NW_009617672.1:0-261 GCF_000690535.1 Cariama cristata | reverse complement strand
GAGAAGAGAAGAGAAGAGAAGAGAAGAGAAGAGAAGAGAAGAGAAGAGAAGAGAAGAGAAGAGAAGAGAAGAGAAGAGAGAAGAGAATATTATATTTCAGTTGGAAGGGACTGACAATGATCATCTAGTAAAACTGCCTGACAGCCTCAGGGCTGACCCAATGGTAAAGCATATGATTAAGGGCATTGTCCAAGCGCCTCTTAAACGCTGACAGGTGTGCGGCATCGACCACCTCTAGGAAGCCTGTTCCAGGGTCTGACC
>NW_009617671.1:0-461 GCF_000690535.1 Cariama cristata | reverse complement strand
TGAGTTGCTCACAGTGCTCTGATGCTCACACCACCAGGCTTCAGAAACAAATGATTGGGGAAGCAGCCCAAACTGGCCAGGTGCCCCAAGGGGAACTTCAGCCAAGGGGAAGAAAGTGCGGGTTCATTTTGGGAGACCAGCAGCTCAGGTCACCCTTTCAGTCCACGGGGTGAGATGTCCTGTCCTCCCCAGGAAGCGGTGGCGTATCTTCAATGAGGACATCCCAAGCCAGAGAAAATTGTCTCCAACCATTTCACCTGCTCTGGCCTTGCTGGAAACCCTGGAGACCGGCCAGTGCAGCTCTGCAGAGGCTCCCAGTGTGGGACTGGCACCAGTGGAAAGGACAGGCTTCTCCCTGCTGCCACCCCAAGCTGCTCCGAGCCCAGCCTCGGGGCACGATGCCTAGATGGGACACTGGGTTTGACCTTGTACAGCTGGCCGGCTCATTGCCTTTGGCTGAG
>NW_009617670.1:292-5067 GCF_000690535.1 Cariama cristata | reverse complement strand
GGGGCGGCGGTGCTTGAGTTACGGGGGCGAGAGGGTTTGTCTGCGAGGGAACGGCATGAAGTACCAGAGGTGGTGTTCCTTGCGCCCAGGGACTTCCCTAGCCCAGAGGTGGGCTGTAGGTGCTGAAGTTGCAGGACTACAGCAAGCAGACCAATTTTTCTTTTTTTTTTTTTCCCCCAGATCCACGCATGGCAGTATTTCTTTTCGTTGGCTGCTTTGATTTGGTGTGTCCTTGTTAAAAAGACTAGCTCCATCTGTTCAGTAGTAGTTTCCTTTTGAAACATCTCTTCAGGTGGTTTGCCAGGAGAATCCCAGGTTGGTTGTGTTGGCAAGTGACGATGGAGAAATTTAGGACTGTTGGTCAAACTGATGGTGCATGAGTACTGGAAGATTGACTCTGTGTTAGCAAGTATTAGTAACTATGTAGCATGAGTTTAAATACTTTCACATTATCTATTTTAAACAAGTTTGATACCAAACTAGAAGTTTGACCTTTAGAGACTGCTTTTTTAGCTTCAGCACAATTTCCCATAGCTGTAGTGGCCATAAATAGTTTACTTTGTTTAGATATTTGTCCTAATGCTTCATTTTCTTGCAGAATTTTTCTCTTCTGAGCACAAGATCAGGGTAGGAATTCAGTACTTTTGTTTATATAAATAATTATCTTTTTTTGTTTGTTTTGGAAACTATTTTCTGACAGCTATGAAATTTCTGTTGGTTTTTGATTTTGACCATACAATCGTAGATGAAAACAGTGATACCTGGATTGTGAAATGTGCTCCTGAGAAAAAACTTCCTGATGGATTAAGAAACTCCTACCGACCAGGACACTGGACAGAATATATGGGCAGAGTCTTTGTCTACTTGGGAGACAATGGTGTCAAAGAAGATGAGATGAAGAGAACTATGACAACAATTCCTTTCACTGTGGGAATGGTAGATCTTCTGCATTTTATTGGCGAGAACAGGGAGTTGTTTGACTGCATAATTGTCTCAGATTCTAATACAGTATTTATTGACTGGATTTTGAAAGCTGCTGACTTCCATAAGGTGTTTGATGAAGTGTTTACAAACCCTGCAGCATTCAGCAGTACTGGCTATCTTACTGTACAGGACTTCCATGCTCACCATTGTGCAAAGTGCCCTAAAAACCTTTGCAAAAGGGAAGTTTTAAAGGAATTTCTAGATAAACAGTTGGAGCGAGGAGTAAGTTATACACAAATTGTATATGTAGGTGATGGTGGGAATGACTTATGTCCAGTAATGTTTTTGAAGAAGGATGATATTGCTATGCCCAGGCAGGGGTATACCTTGGAGAAAAAGATTTCTCAGTTGGCCCAAAGTCTCAGTCCTGTAGAGTGTTCTGTTCTGGTTTGGTCATCTGCTATTGACATTATGTCCTACCTGAAACTGCTTATAAAGGAATAATTCAAATGATAAAAGGAAACTAATGCAGTTATATTTTATTTTGCTGGGAGAGAAAAACTGCATGTGTATAAAAGCGCAAAATTGTAAAACTGGGCTGTTATCAGAACTTATGTTTTTTAAACACAATACAAAATGTTTATGTTCAGTCCTGGCAATAGTGGGAAAGTGAAGTTAAAACGTCTTTCTAACATAGTATACATTCCAATGTAAGTGGAGAAGGGGGGTTGCAAGAGGAATTGCCATTAGTCTTAGTCTTCTCCCTTCACCTATAAGCCTTTACTGAATACGTAACTGACCTTTTCTGTTCCATATGCTTAGAGGAAAGAGTAGGATTAATGCACAAAAGAATGAAATGCTTACAGAACATTAGGTGCCAGGACCGTGGTTCTAGAACTGTTGGCTTTTATACTTCTTTGATCAGGATAAATGTTTAATTTTGTAAATTATTTGGTATGCTTGTAATCTTGTTTGATCTGAAGATGCATTTATATTTTCAATACACTAAATATTTTACCAAACAAAATTGCTTTTTAATAGCTTGTATTACCTTGTATTGTAAAGACAATAAAAGTTACTGTCGCTGACTAAAGCAACACATCTGATGTGTGTAAGGTATTCTGCTGGCCTGTGTGTCATCAGGCACCTGTTCTTGTAAGGGCCTGGAGAGAGCGAACACAAGTGTAGGTGTCAGCCTTTGGGGAACACCTTCGTTTATTTTGTCAGTCAGACCCCTTCTCTTCTGGAGAGCGGTAAGAGTGTTGCTGTTTTGTTTAAAGAAAAGTCACTCTCCCTTTCTTCTGACTACCGCCCTGACAGTGTGCTGCTGCCACTCCGTACAGAGCTAACGATCTTTCATGCTGACAGCTCACAGTCAGCCAGGTGCTTTTTTCTTGCTGGGTTTCTGCTGCAATGCACAGGCTCACAGAATGGTGCATATGTATACATGTTGACGCTGATTTTATCTGTTCACTCTCATTCATGTCTATAGTGCAATCCTCTCTTACAGGCTGGAAGGGGAACGTCTATGTCCATTTTAACTTTTTAACAGAATTGTTCTGTATTTAAATAGTTTAAGGAATTGTTTGTGAACATGCAGTCTTTCTCTTTACCACTCACACTGAGATGAGCCCCAAGGCTTGGGCTGTGCATATAAAGAGATTAAAAATAAGTCTCATTAAAGTTAAATAATGTATTTTCATGCCAAATGCTTTCCTTCTTATAGTCCCACAAAAGGTCCAAAATAGTCTGCTGCTATTGAACTGATGTCTGATTTAGCTTAAGTGCCTTAATAACTAAGAAATTAGTCCAACTTTTGCAGCACTTCAGTTGCAGATGTCTGAGGAGTAGCTCAGCAGCCTGTGATTGCGGTAGCTGGCTTCCTTTGTTTTCTGTGCAGCATTGTTCTCATTTTCTTACTGACATTTGATGTTGTCACTACCTTCTTTTTTTCAGTTGAAGATTTTTAGGAGTGGTCTTGCCTGTTTTCAGGCTGATAGTGTATAAATTAAGTTTTCCTTTGAATAATTCTTTGTAAATGGTTCTGCTTTTAGCCCTTCACCTATTTTAATGAATTGTAGAAGGTTGCTTTGAACAGTCTGTTGTCTAACATGTCCAGAATAATATACCTGAGTTCTCAGGAGCATTGCTTTAATGATGGATATTTGATAAGTGCCTGAGATGTTTGTACTGGAGATCTTACCCTATTGTCTTGTGCAAGGGCACGAAGACAGCATCTGAAGAACTAGTGGGTCTCAAGTTGTGGCAGGTTTAAGTTGTCTGATTTACAGGTCATACAAAAGAATGGTAATGGCTGTTGCATAGTACAATTTTGTATGGTTACTTTTTTTTTAATTTTATGTCTCCTGTGTTCTAGATGTGCTGCTGAATGTTCCAAATTCTGCGCTGGTCTCTTCTGTGCTTTTCACAACTTCCTTGTGAGAAAGCTTGCTTTCAGTTTGTCCACAGATCTCAGTTACTGCTT
The DNA here is from genome assembly GCF_000690535.1 of Cariama cristata. Classification (NCBI taxonomy): domain Eukaryota; kingdom Metazoa; phylum Chordata; class Aves; order Cariamiformes; family Cariamidae; genus Cariama; species Cariama cristata. The sequence goes on along the minus strand of NW_009617670.1, from coordinate 1,658 downwards.
ACTTAAAAACAAACAAACAAAAACCTAGCTTTTTCTTCCACTTATATTAACTATTGTTCTTTCAGCCTTAAGGAAACTACCTTGTAGTTTGCTGTGAGAGTGAGAAATGGAGTGAGAAATTCATCTTCATGCTCAAAAAGGGGTGCTTTTTGTGGTTTTGATGACAGTACCGAAGCAGGGGTTGAGAGCACATTAAGCAAAGTAGACTACTTGAAATATTAGCAATTATGATCTAATCATTTCAAGTAGGGGGCAGAGCTGATGCTATTTGCTAGACAAAGTGCATGTTGGAAACAGGAATTTTTCAATTCCAGTAGGTAGGCCATTAAGTTATTAATACGAGGTCTTGGTGGTGGTGTGTGTTTTTTTTTTTTCCTCTTAGTAAAAGAGAAGAGACAACTTTTCTGAAGCACCACACTTTCTAGATTTTTCCACATTTGCGTATAGGGAGGGGAGATGAGTACTTCCAAAGGGTGAAGCTGGTTTAAGCTGGTAACCCAGCCAAAAGTGAAAGGGAGAAGCTCCTTGAAGGGATGCATGTTCAGTACTAAGTATTACTGACCTCCAGTCTTGCTGGCAGTTTAAGTCAACGTGCTCTTTGGGAGGGAGATGACTTAGGTAAAGATGTTATGAAAAGAAATGCACAATGGAAGGCGTATGTGTGTATGGGAAATTTTCTATATGGTAACAGGTGTGTTGTTGTACACCAGCTACTCTGAAGAGTACTTAGCCTTAGGATTATGGGCTAGTACGATGGCCAAGATGTGGGAGAAGTTCCTGCTTGTCCACAGGAAGCTGATGAAATGGAAAGTGGAGACCAAAGCTGTTGGCATGGGGATGTATAAACAGATTCGGGGCTGTGCAAGGAATGCTCCAGAGAAAGACGTGGAGTGAGTAATGTGGCTGAGGGACAGGCCTGTGTCAGAGACAGCAGGGCTACTGCTAATTCCTGGGTTATGCCACAAAACTCCAACTTCCTGGGCTAACAATGCGTCAAGAGTGGCTGAAAAACTGAAGCTAAAGATGTGTGAAGGGTTTGTTGGTTTTTGTTTGGATCAGCTTATTTATGTCTTGTGTTACTACATAAAGGCCAAGGGCAAGTGTGAGTCCTGTTGCACAGTTAGCATGTGAGGAAGGATGGCTTCCGGTTTCCAGTTCAGAGTCCTTCTTTAGTTCGTGCTTCTGGTGAGCATCATGGAGGAAGTACCACCAGTAATTAAAACAAAAAAGTGATGCTTTTTAAACGGTGTAGAGCAGGAGCTCTCCTAATTTCTCGTTTTGGGTATTGCTGGCACTTAGCTAATGGTAACAAATATTTATCTCCTTTTGGTAGGAGAAACCGCTGCCAGCCCTTTCAATCCAGGAG
>NW_009617670.1:0-261 GCF_000690535.1 Cariama cristata | reverse complement strand
GGCAGGCCGGGGGGAGCCTGGCTGCTCGATCCAAACCCTGCTGCCGGTGAAAGAGGGAGCACAGCTGATTAAACCCAGAGGGCTCTGGGCTTCAAATACTTTTAAAGGTCTCTGTTACAGAAAATGCTTTGCTAGCAGAGGAGAAAAAAACTCCTTAAATTGTGAACCACGCTTTCAGAAGTGGTAAAAGCCAATATAACCTTCTCCCTGAATAATTTGCTTATAGTTGGAGTCTGTTTGTCAGCAGTTTGTGCCTGTCCT
>NW_009617669.1:0-1211 GCF_000690535.1 Cariama cristata | reverse complement strand
CAGTCCCAGAGAGGCAAGGGATGTGTTCAGCATCCCTGGAGACTGAGCTGCTGCAACCACAGGGTAAAATACTGGGGGAGGCATTGAGCTGCCTCACAGCAGGGTTCTGCTCCTGTCCACACTCTTGATGTTCATTTTGAACAGGTAGAGAAGTCATCCCAGGAAAACAGCGAGACGCCTGCTGCCGAGAGCTGGACCAGTTCATGGAGGGAGGTTCAAGAGGGTCAACATGGGACTGCTGCCGAATGCAGATGGGGTTAAAGAGGCAGGGGAGGATTGAAGGGGAGGCCAGACCAGGTCAGCTCTCCACTCTCGCAACAGGTCTTCACCTGTCATAGCCTCATCATCCCTCACATTGCTCTAAATATTGCTGTGCTCGTTGCTGAACTAAAACAGCGAAAGCTTACAGACAACCTGGGATCAGCAGGATCTGTGTGCCTGTGAAACTGGCACATGAGCCGCTGTCCTGGGCAGTCCCTATAGCCATGTGTCTGTCTCTCCCACCTTCACTGCTGCATCAGAGGCTCTCAGTAGTGCAGCGGTGCTCCTGCCACAGCAGCTCTGTGTTGTCCATCCCAAGTTCTTGTAATTGACTGGATTTAGGGACAAAAGTTGGTCTGATTACAGAAGGAATTTCCCTGGTGAATCCTGCACAGCTGCAGGATCTCACCATGTGAAGAAAAACAAAACCTGCTTTATTTGAGGGAAATCTGGGAGGTCATCCTGGTTTTGGCCTGACTCTAGTAGTTGCCTTGCACACTTCAACATATTGAATCTGTGTCTAATTAATCGTATGCTACTACACCATGGCAACACACTTAATAATATGGTTCTTAAAAAATATAGAGAATTGCAACTTCACTGTAACTTGTGGTTGTTGTTCCTCAGACCATGCTCCTGAGAGAGGGAATCTCTTCAGCTAAAAGCCATTTTCTCAGCATGCTCTGAGCAAAAATAATGAATGTGACATTTCATGATCTCCACTGAAAGAGAAAAGTCTTTAAACAGGAAACAGGGCTGAGATCAAAATTAGTGTTACAGGAACAGCTTTCAGATCTGGCTTGCTTTTTTCTCGGGTGATATATTTAACTCCTTCAACTGAAGAAACTGCCTACCTACTGCTGGAGCTGAAGCCTAGCAGACAGAGGAGAAAATAAGCCAACAATGAAGAATTTATAAATTTATATATTTTATTTATTTATAAATAAATT
>NW_009617668.1:48192-57218 GCF_000690535.1 Cariama cristata | reverse complement strand
CGCGGCACGGGTCCTCTCCCCCGCCTCGCCCCTGCCGCTCTCTTTTCCTATTAACGTACTAATTATGGAAATGAATCTCCCAGTGCTGAATAATGCATAGGCCGGCTAACAAAACTTTGTGCTCAAAGCGATGCTACAGGCCCTGGCTTCTGGTTTTGGGCAGTGGTTCTTTTAAGGAAGAAAAATACCTTGTTGAGGTGGCTCAAGGGAATTTCGAAACTAAGTGCAGATCAAGCTTCCTAGAAAACGGAAAAAAGCTGTCCCCACTTCCACCCCGCTGCTTCGCCCGCCCCAAACCCTCCGACGGTACAGGCAAACCAGGGAACAATTCCCTCTGCTCCTGCCCAACACACCCAGGCCCGCTGCAGCGGGCCTGCAAACCAAGTCAGATTAACTTTCACTCCTGCTTCCGTGCCTAAACGGAGAAGTAGGTCCTAGTTCAGGAATAGGGTACCATTGTGTATTTGGTAGAGTTTCAAGACCTCTGCCAAACACGTCAAATCCTTGCTCCCTCTGCCCGCTGTCTGTAACGCAAGCAGTGCATAAATTGGCTATTCCTTCTGCCACCTCAACAAAAACCAAGTGTAGGCACTCCTACACTTTCCTACACTTCCCTTTCCACAGGAAAAAGAGGAAGATTTTGGTGCCTTAGAGCCGTACAGATAGGATCATAGCAAGGACAAATCAAAAGTAGCACTCACTCCGGAAACTTTGCCTCAAGGTGCTTGCAACCGGAGCCAAATTCAACACGTGCAGCAAGTGGGTTAGGCATTTTTTTTCATTGCCTAGGTCCACTCCTTCTCCACAGTCCAGAGAAACTGAGAGCATCTGGGGACTGTTCCCCTTCAGATCCCTTCACAACCCAGATTATCCATGTTACCTCTCTGTCTCTACTGCCTACATCAGTTAGTGCTCATACTCTTAATCCCATTCATTTTGGTAGGTGACATATGACTATATAAGGGAGAATGAAGGATCAACCAAATAAACGTTCTGAATGCCAGGCATCAAATCAGTTTGTAAAGATCTTGCCAAAAGTACTGCAAAATGTACAAACGGCAGCTATACCTAACCAATTTTTCAACAATCACAATCCTTCAAGTTCCATAGTCAATATAAAGTGAAAGACATATAGAAATTCCTAATGTCATCCCAAATGCCATTAAAATACAAAGTGGTGTCATCACAAAAGCAGTCTAAAATTTTGATGCTCCTGGATGCAATTTTAAAGCATTCTGCAAATTCATTTCCAATATCAAAATCCAGATTGTTCTACAACTTGGCACAAGACCATACCGAAGAGGGTGATCAAACCTCTGACATCCTTTAGTCACAAGGACATGTTCGATGCCATAAAACCAGAAGAGGTACCATAGGTATGCTTTTTGAATCATTAGAAACACCTACACTTATTCCTACTTCAGTAAAATTTAATTCTAGGGGTATTTTCCAGAATTCAGTGACCTCATTCTCTAAGAAGTGTTGTGTTGCTTTTTATCAGTAGAACACTTTTTTCTTTTTTTTGAGAGAGATATTTCAAGGGCTTGGGACCAAAAAAAAATTGCTTATCTATCTTTTACCTTTCTTCCAAAGTTTCAGGTGCATTGTCTTGTCATTGTCTCATGCGACTGTTAAACTGAAAAATTCAATGGATATCTGAGTATAAAGACAAGCTGAAATACACCAATCACTTTGGTATGCCTTTTTGATCACTATTATTCTTTTCTTTTTTAATAGCTAAAGCATATTCTTGAGCAAAGATAAACAGACCATGATGTATGAGGGGATACACACATAATACACACATAACACTGATAATGGGAGAAGCAGAACAGCTTTTTTGTACCTTTTTTTTTAAATCCATTCTAATGTGATAGGGATCACGTAACCACATGCAATACAATCTAACTCAGAGGTCTTATTTGATCCAATTTTTAACTGATTTAAAAGCAAAAAAACAAGCTTTAAGTATTTACAGATGAATACTGTGACTCATTTCATTCAGCTTTGTATTTTCATAGTATTGAAAGAGCAATTTTTATTTAAAAGATACTACATTCCCTCTGCTCCTTCGTATTCATAAGGGATACTATTATTGGTAGAACAAAGAGAGAATACGTACATGTCATTATCTTCGATAGTACTGTATTAAGAATATTATAGCATAGCAAAGGATCTGTAAGGTATGCTATCATACAGATTTGTTCTGTTTTTCAGTGATGCAGAGGAGAAATATATGTCATTGTTGCTTATCTATGTACACAGTACCAGAAAAAATACATAACAATTTAATACATTTTCATGCAAAGGGCACATGAGATTTAACAAGGCCAACCTATGTTGCTATGCCCAATATTAATTTATGCTATCCCCCAGTTACTGCAATTCACACCGACAGTCTCTAGCCTCAGTCCAACACTAATCTTCCTGCTGTAACCAAGAGTTCTGTGCAGCACCTAAGACTGCCCTACAGCTCAGTACTTACTGCACTTCTAGACCACGAATTACTCTATTTCCATTTTAATCTTCTGTTTTTACTCTTCTGCTCCTTGCTTCCTTCACTATAATTTCTGTTAGCCTCTCAAGGCAACTCAGCCAACTTCCAATAAGATCAGGAACTCCTTTCAAAACAAGTAAAATGTTGCAGCAGTGGGCAGTCAGGGTAATCAAGTGAAAAGACTATGGTTACTATACCATTTCAGATGTGATCAAACATGGTTCAGAACATAAGTTTCCCTTTTCCTTCCCCCTCCCCCTGTTCTCAGTTGATTACTGCGCTGGAGACCCTTAGGTACCAAAGTAGTCATGAGCTCTTGCCTCCACTACATTTTCTCTCCCAGTGTTTATATCGCTTTAAGGAGTTCATATTTTATTCATATTTTACTAACCAGGCTCAGTCAGGAGCCCCTGTCAAAGAATCTGGCTCGAGTACTCTTCTTTTGAATATGACTGGCACTACTTAATGAGGTACTTAGCAGAATAAAATACAGCCTATCCTCAGTTAGCTCTTATACATGAATAGCACATCTGTTCATTACTTGTACTGCAACAGGCTAATCCAAGGAAGTTGACACTCCAGAGAACAGCAGGCCTTTTATACTTTCTTGGGAAAGTATGCAAAACCACTGCCATTTACCATTGACTTCAGGATGAATAGCAGTAAAGAACACTGATGATATTTATATTTGGAGAATAATTTCTTGTACCGGAGTATGGACCTGCTCAGAAACTAGGATAAAAATACCATGGATGGTTTATTTTCAGACTTGAATATTTCTCTGTTCATTCTGGATGGAGAGAAAGCCTCTAAATAAGGAACTGCATGACAATGGAGATTTTTGGTCCCACCTCAGATTTCAGAAAAACCCACAGCCACATCACATCACTCTTCATGCTGACCTCTCTCTTCCAGTATAACAAGGATCCTTTCCCATCTCCCCCCCCCCCCCCCCCCAATTTGTTTTTATTTAGAATGGAAGAACTTGGATCAGGCAATGCTCCTTCTTACAGATATGCCAAGTAGTAGCAAACAGTGCGGATCTGCAGCTTGGGTACTGTTATTGTAATTAACCCATGAAGGAAATGAGTTAGATTCACAGAATTACTTAAATTACTGTGTCACTGGATTTGCTCTATTTCTTTATTCAAGAATGAGTGTATTATTCTGAATATGCAATTTTCAAACTATGCTAACAGTAAATGCAATAATTTTAAAACCTGTAAATATCAGGTGCTAAATTCTGGCTTGTATATATATTTGTCTGGATCAGATAACATTATGAGGGCATGGTAGGTTAATTTCTCACTAGGTTTTTATCAGGAGCACTCTGGAGGAAAATTATGTAGTGGGCTAATAATTAATGTAGCTCTGCACCATTAAGTTAACCATGACTTGCAGAACAACTGGAAAGGAACACCTGCAGGACACGAGCTCAAAACTATTTCTGGTAAAATCATGAAGACTTCCTAGTTAGAAGTTCAAGTATCTCACGCTCCAGGAACATGCAGTAGCAAACTGTTACATGAAGAAGCATGTAAAGAAAGGAATTTTAGGTGTTCAAGTATGGCATCAAACATACCTCACATACATCTTTTTAGGTAAAAAAGGGTATTTCTATGAACGCAAGGCTTTTAGCATATAGATGTTGCTCAACTTCTAGCAAATATATTTTTAGAACTCTTATTTAAGAAATCAGCATGAACGGAAGACCTGCATGAAGCAACTGCAGGATCAAACTAAAAATAGTGGATATGCCATTGTATTTGTAATGCTCCAAATCTTACTAGAAGGGTCTACTTATACTTACTATTACCCTTAAATTACATGAGAAACCTAAATTTACTGGACTAGAACAACTCTGACTAAAGATTCTGGCTTATAACTACAGGAGGTACATGTTTCACAGGTAAATGTCTTGGTTCATAATTTGATGGTAACATATATAGCTTCCAGATGAACCTTGGGGTCAAAATCAGCATAGTCTGCTCTGGTATCATCTTGTCACCCTACTCACAAAAACAAAAGAACAAAGATAGACATCAGATGAGACTGGTGAAGAGAGAAGCAGCGATCAGACTTCATACCTCTCCCATTAAGTAGGTCAACAGAGCAATGAACACAGACATTTTCTTTTGGCCTTTAGAGGTGTGTGTGAGGGAATGCTTTCATGCCACCATTGCACTAGAGGATCATTTTCCTCCTGCCATGATAAGGATACAGAAAATTGCTCCATGTTTTAAGAGAAGACTGATTCTGATAGATGTGAGTTCATTATATGTATCAGAACTGTGTCAGAGTATTCAGACATGAGGCAAAAATTTTGATTCCATTCTTTTCCACAAGCATGCAAACAGAAATCCTAGAAGAATGTATGGGGTTTTTTTTAGCCAATCTTGATAGCCTTGCCTAACAGAGAAAATGTAAGCAATTTTTAGTAAGGAGAACTATGTTGACAAAAATGAGAATCTATTCAACGTTACGGTTAATGGCTTCACGATGAGATTCACATGGGAGCTAGATGCCTAGAAGTTTTAAGTGCCATATATACTGATCCACATGGGAAAGATTATAAAACAAACTGTTCCCAAATAAATTATATACTCATAAAAGTTCATTCAGCCTCTTTATTTCAGAGATATTGTTTTATGATCTCAGGGGTGTATTAAGCACAAAGTTAACACAGAAAAAAATGTTCCCAGCTTGAATAAGCACTCAGAATTAACCAACCTTGGCAGGGCGCAACAACAGTTATTACTATACGTGGTTGGAGAAAAATAAATTTTTGAGATTATCAAATAAAATAAATATTCCTGTGGCTATTTTTGAACTAGCAAGCAGTGTAGAAAGAATCTTATGATAGCCTTTATTTTGGTGTGAGGTTAAATGTATAGTTTTGCTGTTGCTGTCGTCAGTATGATATTTACTGAGGAAAACCTTTCGAGAATGGACATGCCCTTTCTAGAGGGTTGCCATTGAGAAGAAAATTGGTCTGGAGGCCAGGGCCTAGCTAGGAATCAAGAAATTAAAATAGGTATCACAAAGGCAATATAAAAATTGCTCTAATACTGTTGCATATATGGAGATACTAAAAATACTTTGGAAATGACCCTCTGGAAGGAGACCTGCATTTTAGGACATTTGAGAATATTTACAGTCATGCTTGAGAGAGCTAAGGTACAGCTAACACAATAAAATAATAAACCCTGTACATCAGATCTAACCTGTTGAATGAAGCATCCAGTCTGTTGTCTTTTCTTCAGAGAAAATGGAAAATGGTGTCCTGGAAATCCCATGCTACCCTTCCAGTGTTTCTCCTCATGTTCAGGCAAAGCTGTCACAACAAGGTGAGGGAAGGAATTACAGACAGAAGTACCATTCCTGTGTTTATGCATCAAGGCAGGTAAAGCTGTAAGGTATTAACTGTCATAGCCTCATTAGTAGAGCCCAACACAGAGGTGCCAAAAGTGGCACCTCATCCCCGCAGTCCAAATAAATAGTTTGCATAAACAGATCAGATATAATCTGCAGAGAGCTGATGTTTTTTGTACACTGGGGACAGAGTAACTTCTGAAAAATCCCTAGTTAAAAGTAGCTCATTTCTACCCTATTCCTATCCCAGGTGTGCAAAATACTCCTTATTAACCCCTAAATGTAGAGAAATCTTGTGGTTCTCAGCTGCAGTTTACTATAGCAAATTTTGTTGTATCTCTGTATTGTGGGAACTCCCATCATGTTATTAGGTGCCTCTGGGCATTGCTTAACTATTGTTGAACACAAACAGGGGCAGGAGTTTTCATATGGAGACTAAAAACTAAACCAGTTGTAGTTTATTAACACAATTATCATTCATATGAGATCCTGAAAACTGAATTATACTTAGCTCTTTCAAAAATTTGGCACTATAGCTGTGTCAAAATGCTGTGTCTGAAATTAGAATGTGGAAATTCCAACCCAAATGTTAACTGCAGCATGAAAGCCCAAGGTTGAAAATCTTACTCTGTTGCTAAACTGAGAGAGTTAACTAAGGGGATCTAAGAGTCCAGGTACTTCAGATCTTTTCAGTCTAACACAGACTAATTTCTTTCCTATATTGAAGTAAAAAGCTTCAATGAATTGTTCAGGATTAGGCCTGCATAGCTGACTAGTTGGAACTGGAATCTTTAGTAGCCAGCAGATAGCTCTGTATCCCACAGAGCAAGTTAAGTATATAATTTATTTAGGAACAGCTTATCACATTCCTCATGTGGATCTGTGTAAGTGGTGCATAAAGCTATTAGACATCTAGCTCCTACCTGAATCCAATAGGAATCAAGATGAAAATGGACTTCCATTTTTGTCAACATAATTCTCTGAACCCATTGACTAAAAGCCTAATGCTGAAGAATTTGGTGAGGTTTCTGATGAGCTCAAGATGAGCTATAAACCCCGCTGTACTAACTGAAGGGGCCTAATCTACCTAGGCTCTTAGAACCCCTTACTTCACTGTCAGCACTTAACAATACTCTTCTTATGAATACAGTAGTGCTTCACACAAGAGATTGTTGACGTGTCAGTTGTGAAAGTATCCTCTGCGCTAACTGTGCTGTGAACATTCTCCCTACTTCTCTGCACCACCATCTCAGCATACTCATACTATGAAATGGATTAATCAATGAATATCGCACACAGCCACCACACTAACAATACAGCAGTTTCTATCCACAAGTGAAAATAATAACTTGAAGCTACAGTGAAAAAAAATCATGGTCTGTTGCCTATGTTGTCGTGCCGTTGCCCTTCTAATCTGCTGAACAAGCACACTCCTAGGTAAAGTAATTTTAGATCATTATAGTTATAAAATAAATAAATAAATAGTAGTTACAGGAATAGACTCCCTTCTGATTAAAATGACCTTTACAAGGCAAACTCATGTTCAGGAATGTTCATAAGCAGTTTTAATAAGGCAAAATCCAAGAGAACTAACGTATAAAAATCCAGTACATCTTTTACTGGAACAGGCTTGTCATCCTCTTTGCCATGTACGCTTCAGGCAGCCACTTTCAGATATTCTGGGGAAATATTAGAAAGTAACACCTTCCATTTTTCCTTTCCTGAAGGAAAATAATGTTGCATTTCTCCAGACATTTTCCCTAAAAGAGAGAATGCGTATTTGAGAATGAATGCAGTGCTGATGAGGGTGCTTAGAGACCAAGTTTCTCTCCTTATCCATAGTCAAGCAGCATGAAAAGCAACAAGTTACATTTCTGGGCGCTATTATGTCTCTGTGCTGACCTGGTAGGAGAGAAGCTTCTGCAATTATTTCATGTATCCTGTGGTGAATAATAAATAATATGCTTGTAAAAGTCCCTTAGCACTTTAGTAAGAGAACTGCACTCAGAGATGTTTTCATTGCTGATAGTACTGAAATTAAGTAAATAAACTAAAGCTAATTTATTCCTGAATTAGTTCACTTTCTTGGGAGTCATTAACACTGTGACCTCAAGACCAGCCCAGATTCACCCACTTCAACATGTTCAAGCTCAATTTTAAGCAAAATTTCTTTTCCAGGTTAGGAAGCAACCAAGTGAATCTCACTAACATGAAATCTGGCTTAATCTTTGGGGTTTCTTCATAATTAAAATTAAAATGTTCAGATACACATTATTTATCAACACAAATATTTATTAAAACCATGAAGTTTACCAATGTAACCACTGTCAAGAATTTTCAAATGGCTTGCATTAAGAATGACCTACAATGGTTGTTCTGACAAAGTGGCTGGATTACATTAAACAACGCAGTCTAAGCAAAGGCATCTGAATGATGTAAATGTCTGTGCATTGTACCTGGAGCTGAATTCTACACTTAGACAGTGTTGGTACAAAGTGATTTACATACAAAAAAGTTTAACTGTTTCAAGAAATGTCTAGCACTGCCCCCCTTTTCTGCAAAGTGGAGTCGATACATTTCTGGTGCCCACGTATGCACAGATATATGGACACACATATGCAGGGGCATATGCCACCTAACTCACAGTTCTCTGGGGGTTTCCTTTGTGCATCCACAGAATTATTAAATGATAGAACATGGTATCTGAATTACCTGTGGGAGGAAAAATGTTACTCAGAAAAATACATCATGCCTTAAATAACCTTTGCTTTCTCTTACATATATGGCATGAATTTCAACTGTGATTTAAAAACAAAACAGCAATACAAATTCTTTCTGTGAAACATATCTTAAATTCTTAATTTGCACATTGCTCTTGTCGGCAGTGGCAAAGGGAAAGACAAGGGTTAGCACAAAATCAATCTAAAGGTGGCTAAAGTAGCCCAGCATAGATCTGGAATATATAAAGGTAGGAATTAGCATTTTAATAATCAGAAAGCAAGTAGAACCTGATAATAGTTTTCTCTGAATACAGCCAAAACAAATCCCCCATTTTATCCACAAATAAAGAAAAGAACTTTTCTCATTGCTTGCATATCTAAAAGTTCATTACCTATCTTTAACTAGGAAGACAGACAAATGAGCAACTACCAGCTTT
>NW_009617668.1:33480-48161 GCF_000690535.1 Cariama cristata | reverse complement strand
GAATTTATAAAGTCTTGTTTCAGCAGAGTGGGAGTTCTAAATGAATGTTATTTTACATTTGAGTAAATGTCTGACAGATCAGGTTTTTTATGCAGTTCTGGAACTTTCTTTATATTAGCAATACACTCTGTCAAACTAGTGGAAAAAAAATCTGGTATAAAAATGTCCATTATCTAGGGAAATCATAATTGGTTTTCATATCAGCTTTCCTTCTTAAAATACCCAAATGAACAAAGTAGGTAATTGCAGAGTTCACAGAGTAGCAATTATATTCTGACTATATCAGTCACGATGCTGACAAACTGAAGACCCACTATACACATAAATAGGCTGATTTTTGTTTACAGGTTACAAGAAAGCTAACCTTTAAATGTTATTTATGCCATCCCTTAATTCATTCTACCGAGATTTACATATTTTGTTTGCGGCATTTCAGCACTTCCTACACACTGGTTCAACAAGGTAAATGAACACGTAACTTGCTGAAAGGATGCGGTTAGTTCCATTGCCTTTTGTGGACCACTTTTTTTTTATTTCAACACATCCCGATGCTCCCTGCTTAACTGTGCTGTCACTAACGTTTAATGTATATGGATCTTAGTATCTTTCTTTTGTTCTCTCTCACACAATGGGAATTTGTCTATAATCATTCTTATGCAACTCTGTGTAACTTAAATCATTCTTACCATGCATTTCCATTTCTTGTCATAGTTGTGTTATTTACACAGGCATAGCCCGAGCAGTCCAGTTTCCACTGGGATACAACATACAAAACGGCATTTAGTGGGTTTTTGTTCCAGCAGCATTGTTTGTTCCAGTATTATATTAAATCTAAAGTTCTGCCTCTTACTTCACCTTGCTGTGTTTTGATGATGATGAGAAAAATGTTAATCCTTAAAAAAATAACATATTACTTTGCTTTGAAAGTTCAGAAAGATGACAGGACAAAAGATACCTACTTTCTATTTTATATTTAGCATCAAAATATGTCATCATTCAGCTGCAATTTTCTGTCTTCTGCAGCTTTTGCTAAGAAACTAATATTTATTAAATTGTCATTAAACTATGAACTTTGTCGGTTCTTTTCAAAAGACAACTTTCCTCATTTTCAAGTAATTGCTTATTGGATCTTTACTACCTTTCTTCCTATGTTTTTCTGAGGTAGAAACAAAATATGGAAAATGTAATATATCCTATATTAACACAAAAAGCTCTAGTAAAAGATACAAACTAATTCTCAGGCTTTATGTTACCAAAAACTCTGAACAATTCTCAGGTACAATTTTCTGCACTTGAATATTCTGGCAGAACTGAGAGGTATTTACCAGGCTGGAGTCTACTCACTGAAAAGTCCATAAAAATACATTCATTGTATCTGTGAACGTCATGGTAAAACAATGCCAAACACAGTCCACAGGGCAGGATTTAGAAACATCTTCCAAATAAGGTGTTGAATGCAAACACAAGTGCCCTGTTTCTCTGATGGCACATATTAGAAAATCCTGGGAAGAAAGCCTACCTTAGAAAAACATAACACATGTGCCGAATTTTTCTCCTTGCTTGTCGTCAGAGAGGTTCCTGTTTTGCACAATTATACAGTTCTTTTAGTAAGTACTTTTTTTTGGTTTTGCTTTTCTAAAATGACCAGCACTTAAACCTATTCTGCCTACTGCCTGTTTTCCATAATTAAACTCCCTTTTCATCTCTCTGGCAAAATGTAATTCCCTAGGGCTATAAATCATGTAATGGTTGGGCTCTTTCCAGTCTTACCTGTCATCCTCAAATTCTTCGTCAGTTACAGTAAACCTTCTTCCCTGTAAGTCAGCCTCCTGACAAAACTTTTTTTTAATGGTAAATCTTCATTTCATATTACCCATACCCACAGTTCTACTAATGCTTAATTTGATACATAAGCAACACTGGAAATCTCAAGTTTTACTCCTATGGCCTCTTTGATAGCATTATTTTTGCAATGTAATGACAAGCACAGGTAACATTTAACTGTTTTATTCAATCATCAAGGATGCTATTACCCTCTGTTGTTAAGTAGCTTAACGAAGCAGTACAATAGTCAAGTACCACATTCAATCAAAGCGTAACACCAAATCAATTTTCAATTTTGTCCAACTCTTTATGGTGAACTTATACAGGATAAGTCACAAGGAGATGTTTCATACACCTTTGACTTTTCAATGGACCTCAATGAAAAATAACTACAAATAGGTATGTCCATACTAACAAAAGCAGATGAAGACAATTAAAACCTTTATCTGATAATGTTCATCCTCACCCAAAGGATACTTTTAAGATCTGTTATAGCCGCAAAAGAATACTTTTATTGCACAATTCAGCAAATCATGAGGAAGACAAATATAGCTCTACAGACTAAAACAAAAAGACTGCAATGCCACAGTGAAAATAAGCCACAGCTTCAAGACTTTTCCCAAGAAATTGTATTATAGCTCCTTGAAACCAGCATGGCAGGATAACAGATCCAGCAATACAAGCTAGGATATGCAAACAGAAAATGCACAACTACTTCCTTGAAACTGTGGATTTCTCCTCTTAGTGTGATCATATTTTATAATGCAATATATGTTGCTTACATGGGAAGTGAGAGTACTAGTGCCAATGCCAGCTGTCTTTGAAACCTCCTAATGAACAAGAAGTAGAATCATAATTAGAAACAACTCAAGGATAAGAGACACTGGATGTAACATAAGGTACCACATTTACAATAGATTTGTAAGAAGTGGATGGGTCCTAATGCTCTCATAAGTAGGACTACTAGGAATAATAACTGCGTATTCTTTTTTCACAGGTGGGTATTATTTTCATGAAGTTAAGGAATAGGTACACTTTAAGCAAGGTACATTAAGCTGCACTGGGGCTGCTTTATCATAAACTCTAATTGCAGCAGTGGAAGTCACTCCTGCATGAAAAAAGGTGAGTACTACCAATGGAAACAGCAGTCTGGCCTACCTATAGCAAGGCACTTTAAAAAAGGAATGCTTCTAAGTATTCATAGTAAGCATCAGTGTAATTCCTGAATTAATGAATATTTTGTTTTGCTCTTGCATTCAACATTGGGAGTCTGCCCTCTGTGATTCACTTTTTTGGCTTTGCTTTCAGTAATGAATGACTTGGGTACCCCAGCTACTAGCACTCTTACAAATGTTCCAAGACTGACATTCCCATGGCTTTGTTTCTCTAAGGATTCACAGATTTGTCTTCCTTAGCTACAAAGTTACGTTTCTCAAAAATAGCACTTTTGATAGGTATGTTTTAGTATGCTTGACTTGCTGACTCACTTAAAAGTAAACAGCCTTAGCTTCACAGCACAGTTCGTTCATGGAAGCAACTGGCTCCCACCTGCTTATTCTGCCCTCAACAGAAAGAGCAAACCATAAAACCACACACCATTTATGGGATCTGTGTTGCGTCCGATACAAAGCAGGTGGTAGAACTTCTACAGCACAGCACTGTTGGCTTTTGTTCTACATTAACTTTTGAGTTTACATGAACTGTGGGCACAGCCCTTTTCCTGGTGAAGACACAAGTGCCAATTTTGTGGCCAAAACGTGCAAAGGGTGACTCCTCCCCAGTCAGCCTGTCAAGTGCTTACGCTCTAGCACCTCTTTTTTTAACCCAGGATTTGATTCTCTCTCCATATCTCTTGGCTGAAATTGATTTGTGATTCCAAATATTAGAGATTTCTCACAGATCAACAGTATTCTGTTGTAGTGATGTCTGCTACAGCATTTGTATGGTAATCTAAGAATCTCAGTAAGGCAAGATGTATAATGGTGAGATAGTATTAGATAAAATAATTGGACCATATCAGAAAGAAAATGGGAAGTTTTTAAAAAACATATGCCTGTAAAAGAGTTTATGTGCCTCTGTCTAGTTTTCCAACCATTCCCGGATCTCATAAAATATGTTAATTGTCCCTGCAAACTTTAATGTGCAAACAGTATTTTATACATTGGAGTTGATGTTTTTCACTTTCAGCCCTATCACACTGTATCCACAATGATACTTCAATGCTTTGGTGCTTTGTTTTTCTCTTCTAGCTTGGGGCTATGTTATCCTCTTCTAGTTCGCTTTCTGTTTATGAGACTATCTAATTCACAGATATATAGAGACCATAAAAATATGTATGTGCTGAGGTACGACCTGGAGAGCAAAATAAGGACAAAAAAAAGGTTCACTAGGAGACCGTTTCTTGTACAGTTTTAGAAAAACAAGATGCAGTATTATAGAAAGTCTTGAAGGAAATGTCACATGATCCTACAGCATTTACTAATGCACAGAAACAGTGAGAGAAGCAGAGCAATGACGTGAATCTTTTAAAAGAAATCATGGATCAAGATGTCACAGAAATAAATTCCGACTCTGGTCATGAACACAAGGAATGAAAATACAGATTAACTGTGGAGAATGAACGGATACAAAAAGGAGATGGAGCAGTAATTCCAAAGATTATGTATTCAGAATGTCAACAGGGAGGGGGGAATTCTTTATGGACAACTCTGTATGCATTACACGAGAAACTCTGTGTGGGCCAAGTATGACTGCAGAAAGGAAGAAATCATCAGAAAGTTTGAGTCTGAGCCAAGTACAAGAGTAAATTAACAGAAATCTGTTTTTTAGTGATGCACTTAGTACGACCTGGCAGCAATTTGCAATCCAATTATAATGAACACAAGCACAATAATCATAAGGCAACATTATGACTTAGCTAGAGCTACAAGAAGCATGTCTTACTTCAAACCAACCCATCCAAGGATAATTGTTACACCAATATTAATAATGGTATCTCCAAAATTCTTGTTTATTTTAGTCTTTAAAAGATGAGATCTTAGGCAGCATACTATGGACAGAAACAGGTTCAAAAGAGAGATTTGTAGCTTCCTCATGTATTGACAGAAAGACCAGGGATATTATTTTTATCCAGACTCTCATTGTGATTTTACATTCTACAAAGCTGCTGAAAGAATCAAGTTCCAGTTCTGAAGTCTTTGCATCACCAAAACTGCCATTGTTGGCTGACGGATTTTTAGCAAATCACAAATGCAAGACTCAGACCAAATCAGACTAGGTAGTTTTAAAAAGAAAAGTATTCTGTAAAGTGATTATTATAGAAATCCTCCTTCACTATTTTTCTGATTACCTAGAATACTGTGCTATAATGTCAAAAAAAATTGTCCATCCAGATATTTGGCAGAGCAGCATATAAACCCACGAAGTTTGCAAAAACATCATTTCTAAAAATTAAAGTGGTTTCATTAAGGGGCCTCAGCTGCTAGACTAACAAAAAGTCAGACTAACAAAACAGGGTTTTCATGAAACAGTTACTAGAGGCATTTTTCAGGATCAAATTAGCTTTTCACCATAAAGGCTTCCTACTGATTTTTCTTAAGAGCTCAGTTTTCAAAATGCAGTCAGGTATCATACTGATACCTGCTTATTTTAGTTGATTTGGCTGGAAGTTTGCTTTAAGATCTTACTGAAACTGTATTCATTGTAGGCTTTCAGTTGTGGCCTTATGCTATATATACAGCTCCTCATTCTTATTTCTCTTCTCTACTTTCCTCCTCCTCAATTTGCACTGTTTGCTTGATGAAGCCACTCCTTGCAGCTGAACTGAAATTAGGGCGGACATGCAAACTTTGTGTATAAGTGGGTGTGTAGTTTTAGCTTACAACATACAAAACTACTCATCACCTCTCACAGGGTGCTCACAAAACAAGCATCTACAATAGGAGACTTGAGATAATGAAATTTAATAGTTTTCCCATTAAGAATGAAAAGATCATTACTCTGAACACAAGAAGAACTGTAGGCATCAAAAGACTTTGATGGTACAGCATTCATAAGATGACTCTCTTAGTTGCTCACATGGCATCTGTTGCTGTAATAGATTATCACCTCAAAAATCTGCAAGTAGTTGTCTTTACAACATTCCTTTGAGGTTAAGATGTCCTATTGAACCTCATCTTATAATGAGGGAATTCACTTATAGAGAAGCTAAGTGATTTCTGTAGTCATACAGGAAGATGTAACAACACAGACCTATGTCTCAGTCAGAAAGTTTAATCTTTCATGTAGTATGGCAGCACCCCAACCACGGAGCCATTCACCTGGTTTAGTTACTGATAACAGGGAGCATAAAATGTGAAGTACAATGGGAACATGAACAGGACTTGGACTCTAACCCAGTCTTAGTTTATGACTGTGAGGACACAGAGCAAAATGAGATTAACAATTCTCCTTAGTTTCTAACCTTGCAAAAGCAAGCTACTAAAGTCTGAATGCACTGAAAAGTTTCTGTGAAATAAAGAGCAAACAGAGCTGTGAAGATGTTTATAGCTTAAATGAAATTACAAATTCAGAGAAGTACTTCAGCCTCTTCAGCCTCTGGGTGTCAGCCTTCAAGGACTGTAGGTCAAGCCATTTTTGTGTATCTGTAATATGCCTCAAATGGGATACTCCAGTGTAGCACAAACTATTTAAAGGACAATGGTCTCTTTTTTTCCCCAAAGAATTAAAACATGAAGAAACCACCTGGGGTACAGAGTGAGCAGACTGCAGTGATTTTCTCAGACCACTGCACTACTCAAACATTTAATTCATTTCTGAAGAGGAGCTGGCTGCCTTTCAAAATTACTTACTCTGGTCTTCTAATCAGTCCCTGACAGACAAGAAGGGAAGAACAAAATCTGTATTAAAAATATATAAGGAGCCACATTTTCTCTCTCCCTGTGTGACAAGGGGACGCAAAGGCTGGTGGTCTGAATCCCAGTCCTCCACGTGTACTACACGAATCAGATATGGCAGGCAAGCAGATGGTATGTGATTTAACCAGTTTATTGCTCTCTTAACGTTGCTTAATGATTAATTTGGCACTAATTGCAGCTCATCATGAATACAGCTCATCATTTATGATTCAAGCAGCAAATGATTTGTCAGGTTCAAACCTCAATTTTAGCCAAATTTTACTTTCATCTTTAGAACTGCTGAATACAAACACAAAGTCTATTGTTCGAAATCCAAACCCAGACAGCATTCCTGTGGGGAATAAGTTTCCTGAGTTTGCAGAACACCCTACCTAGCCACCAAAGTTCTCTATTCATATGTATTTTCATTTTTAGAAGAGAAAGAAAAATAATTTTTTTTTTTTTTATTATATAGGCCAAAAATTGCATTGGAAAAAAGCACTTGCTATCTATGTATTTTTGTTGTAACACTAATAAATAGTTTTTCCAGCACGGGGCAAGCACAAGCCTACAGGGACACATGCAATTCCACTTCTCTAACAGCTGTGTTTGTTGTGGTACAGGTTAGGTTTTACTGGAAGTCTATGAAGAGATGCTGGGAATGACTTTCCATTCTCTCTGAATTTTCACTTTCAAAGCACATACTCATGTAGCAGTTCAAACAAAACACATGAAAGAGAAGCAGCTTATCATTATATGAATGTATTGTTAATGATGACTAGCTGATTAAGTACCATGAGTTTTTCAAATTCATTTGATTCCTACCTCTTTGTGTCAAGCCACCACTAAGCTAGCACTCTGTTTACCACCATCAACGACTAATACCACACAATCCCAGAGCAAGAAGGATTCTTAATCTATTCTATCAAGGTTTTTGCCAACATTAATTCTTCCAGATTAACCATGCATTGTCTTGTGTATTGTCTTATGTAACATCAAAAAAAGTCTTGAAGTCTTGTTCAGGACCACAATCTCAGAGAAATAAATCAGTGTAGAAACATGTGCAAAACAGTTACGTCAAGGAGGAAAGCGTGCATATAAGAATAATGCATCATCAGCCCTCATTTCTGCCAGTGCGACAAAGAATCAGACCTTGAGTGGAAGGCTAACAAAAGACCTGTTCATCCATCAATAGCTGTAAAACAGACTCATACCAAAATTCACCTGGTACCATAGCAGCAACATGAATCTTCACTTCATTCAGAGTTAAAGAAACAAAGAAAACTTTTGGATTCAGAGGGAACTTTATCCTGGCACAAAAAAGGAAAATGTGCTCACATATTCCCTAACACTCCAGATACGAGTCCTAAGAGCATAAAAATACCCTAGATTGTTCTTTGAGAAAGAAATGTTTCCATATATAAACAAACACTGCATGAACTTGTCTGCTATGGGAAAATGTTACCTTCTCCAATAAAACCACTCTTTCTCTCTCTCTCCTCCTCATCTATATATACCTATGTATATTTCCACGCTTTTCCTTCCATCTTATGATAGTCCAGATAGTTTCCATATAGTCCACTAGACACTGTAAATCTCAGGTAGGACTAGTTTTTATAATATATTTGTTTCTAGACTGACCCCAATATCTGACTGGATCCCCTTCCAGGCCCACTGCAATATACATGAATTGAGATCATAGAACACATGTGAGCTTTATACAAATAAGGAGTTTTCAGAATTTTTCATGCAATAAAAACAATAACAAAATATTTTATATTACAGGAGCATCTCAAAACCTACTCCAACTATCAGGCACTGAGACTGAAATTAAAAATGATGGATCATACCACAAAGGGCTCACAAGGGCAATATAATTGCAAAAACAATGCCATGTGGATGGAACAGATCTGGAAAAGAAAAGGGACACACCAGATAACAGTAAGCCAGCAATTAATTAAGGAACATTAGAGTATACAAGCTGCCTAGTCATTATCAGATTTTCCCGTTAGCCTGAGAATAGTAAATTTTAATAAAGCATATTAAATGCTATTTTCTTTCATCTGTTTAAGATTATGTAGCTGTTCACCTTTTTAGCATGTTCCAAAAGGCAGCAACAAGCCCTTTTGTGACAAAAGGACTAGGTTTGTAGCCACTGCACAAAAGCCATATATTACAGATTGATCTGGGAAACTGCATAGTGGCTGCAGATGTGTACAACATTTGTTAAAGCTGACATATTGAATGAAGTTACATAAACCTGTATTTCTAATACTGAATTCTAAGTAATATGTTATTTTGTTAAAAAATTGACTTCATTACGTGTTATTATTACTGTGATGTTGAATTCACTTTCATATCCATATCACGAAAGAAATGCAATTTACCTAGTGTTCACGAGTTAATTCTGCTGTGTTTTCTAGCTATAGATTAATTACTCTTTCATTGATGTTAGACAATATTTTTTATGATAGAGCGCACTTCAT
Source organism: Cariama cristata (assembly GCF_000690535.1). NCBI lineage: Eukaryota > Metazoa > Chordata > Aves > Cariamiformes > Cariamidae > Cariama > Cariama cristata. The sequence continues at coordinate 38,956 of NW_009617668.1, read as the reverse complement.
TACAAGATACAAGAGGAAGTAAATGTGCAAGATACAGGTTTAGATTGTAATTCAAAGTATACTATTTTTTTCTGTGAGTGGAATACCAATTTAAGTTATTTTCAAGGTGAGATCATTATGTATCCCCAGCAATTCAAGCAAGATAAAATCTGATTTATACATCACATTAGTAAGGGTACCACAAGGTCAAATATTACAGAAACAGTTTACAGCTACAGCTTACTGATGAGCTCTAGTCCTTTTTCCAGAAGGTTTGTGACACAAACTTGAGAAGCTTTTAATAACATGCAGGAACTCCATCATCCTTGGAAACAGGAAAGTAATGATGTCTACACTGCCAATAAATGAAGGTGAAGAAGTGACCCTGTAAAGACAAAGATAACAACATGGTATGGTCAGGAAAATGTGTGACCATTTCAATCAACTTGAAAGCCAGCAACAAAGCAAGCTGCAGTGCATCAAGGCTTTTTCCAAAGGATTAACTGAAATGTTCTTTTTGAAGTCCCTCATATAGACAGAACTATTTGAGAACTAACCAGTAAAAATGGTCAAACTAACTGGGAAATATGTCAAGATGTTTGTTCAGCAGTTGCAACATTGATGAGGCTTAAATTCAGTAAGTAGAAACAGAAATCTAATTGGATTACTACTCAGTGCATCAAAAATGGGTACAGAATTCAAGCTTTTGAATCTGTTTCCCGAGATGAACTTAAGATTGATTAGTTTCCACAGCAAAGCCAATGTAAAAAAGATTAAAAATTTCAGTGGAGAGGTAGGTAGCGGGGACAAATCCTTAGTAAAAATCAGCATTTAATCTTCTTTTTAAATAGAAATTGTTTACTTATTACTTAAATAAAAATTGCTTGCTCACTTTGCTTGTATTGTTGCATTACAAAGCAATGAATAAATCAAAGATACCTCTCTTATGCTACCTTTGTTTCTCTACACCTTAATCCTTTAAGCTCAGCCTGCCAGATGTCACATATATTCTTTAAGCTCAGAAAACTACTCTTTGGGGGTTTTGTATGTTTTGGTAGATGATCAAAATGTATATATCACATGACTGTAGAGCCACATAAGTATCAATTTTTTTTCTTGTCACAGTGGCTGAGTGTTTTAAAAGTTGGGAAAAAAACCCCAGAAGTTGTAAGGAAATAATACTAAGCAAGAACCATGTATATTCACTCTGATTTCCACTGAAGTTTTCTGGAGACACACAAACAAATTCTTTTTGGATTTTCTCTCTACAAATATTCATGCAGTGAAGTTTTACTGACACAAATCTTCAAGAAAACTGAATTTCAAAATCATGTGGGTGTATAATCGCAGGTATTGAATTTTGCATTTATTCACATAAATAAGTAATAATAGAAATTATTTCTCCTATACTTAGTCAAGCAACTGTGAACTAATCAGAGTTTGAAGATCACTTGCATATTATGAAATTTACCCCAAGAATCAATGTCAGCACAAGGCCTACATAGCTCTACCGCCTATTTAAGGACAATCTCTTATGTAAAGTAACACTATTTTTCTCCTGTATTTCCTTTTCAGATGAAGGACCACCTAAAAGATGACTAAAGATGAAAATGCAAAAAAAAAAATGTAACTTTGAAGATAAAGGACTCTGTATCTTGGAAGTAAATGATACATAAACAACTAGTGGCATCTAAAAATTATACTATTCCTAATCCATCCTCAAAACAGACTGAATTCTTCAGGCTGTGTATGGAATGATCAATTTTCAAGCCAGGTTCTGTCAATCAAGCCTTTTTCCACTTGACTGGTAAATCTTCCACGGATTTCAGTAACAATACCTTTAAAGTAGAAACCCTTTAAAAAAATCTTTTTTTCAACAAGTTTTTGAGGTGTCTGTTTATATTCAATTCAATCATTTATGCTCAGGCTACTTCCTCTTTGAACTCTAACCACATTAAAAAAAAAAAAACATTTTTTATTCATCTGATTTAGTCTCAGATTGTTCTTGAACGAAATGCAAGAAAGAAGTAACAAGTGCTGATCTGTAAGCTTATTATAATCCTGTTGATTTATTTGATGGACTCTTCATCAGATTTTGTAAATGCTAACCTCTAAACATTTTCAAATTCCATTTGTGCTGAATAGCAATGATGTGGATTTGGAATTCCAAAGTACTACAGGTCTTTTCTGGTTCCACCTTCACCCATTCACTTGACTTATGCTTCCTTTTGTCTGATATATACACAATGACAGACAAAACCTTTAAATTTACAAAACTAGGAAATCTTGTGGCTCTTGGAAAGGAAAAATCCTGCTACTTCCCCTGTAACTACTTTGGCCCTATAGCTACTGAATTGGCAAAATTCGTGATTTACTCTCCTGGTTACCTACTGGAACCTTTGAAATTATGTAACACAATGGATCTTTTTGAGATGTACATCTTTCTCTTCTCCCACTTAAGTTTTGCAGTACTGTTTTCTCATAGTCAAATTATTCAACACTATGTGGAACATGCAGCAATTGAATAGCAACACTCAGTAACAGCATAATAAATTCATCTCATGGGTTCGTGCCATTAACGAAAGCTTCCTCTACCCTCTCTCCTCTATTCTTTTTTGTGGTAAACCAAAAAAGTATTAGTAAATATGTCTAATATTCCCACTTTGTCATTTTTTATTTATAAATCAAGATTTGATGCTAGAAGTTTTGAAACCAATTCTTATTCTTCAGAGACACATGCCCAATGCCCATCAGAAGTAATGGAAAATTTTCCTTCAGAGGAAAAGATGATGGCATCATATGTTAATTAAATGTTTTGATCCTATATGTTCTAGTAATTCAGCTGCTTCTTCAGAATTCTTGTATTTTTCAGAATAATGCATCTTACAGAGGTTATAAGCATTTATAAAGATTAATAGTATATCCATTTAAAGAAAACCATCTAGGGAAATTTTTGTCATTGTCAGAAAGATACAAATACGTTCTGTAATCGAACTTTAAACTTACATATATTACCACTTCTAAATCTTTTTCTGCTATTTGTAATCAAACTCAGGTTTTTTTCCTTCTATTACTTAAAAGTTGGTGAAAATGTTAAACAACACTGTTCAACTGATTACTTGTATTTCTCTATAGTGGGCTTCCAAAATGAGTCAATGCCTCCTAAAACTTGAATTACGTGGGGAGGTTTCACAGTATCATTAATAATTCAACTATTCCAGGTTAGTACTGAATACCACTGATTATAGTTGTAGATACAATTGTGTTCCTGTTAAACATATTGTTGCAAGTAGAGATATTTTGCAGATGGCAGGTGATGATATGACACATTTTGAGCAACAGCCTCAGCTATCAAACCTTGTTCCCTCATAGGCCTAATTTTGAGAAACACAGAGATGAGCATGTAAAACATCTTCATTCCAGTTTACTCTTCAAACTTTTTAATGAGATTGGGCAAAATCTGTCAAAATTGGGGTTTTGTGGAACGGGAATGATCTCTATCTGTTGTAGGTCTGAGATCATCAACACATTTGACAATTACAAGATCATCCTTTGTCATTCCTGACTGATGCCAAAGTATTGCCTGGCTCAATCTGCTGTATATTTTCAAAAGGTCCAGAGGATGTCACTAATAATTGTTGTGTGGTATGACAATGGAAAAAATAAAAGCACCACAAGGAGGAAAAAAGTTCACATAAAAATCATGCAAATATAATATCAATACTGGAAAGCCATAAAGAGCCATTAAGGCTCTTTTCTACTCCCATGCTAGAGCAAGCTGGTCTGCTTTCAGTAATAGTTTACCAAAATTACTAAGTGCCATCAGAAAACTACAGTAAGTCCTGATAGATTCACAGGTTCAGAGAGTTAAACAGGAGTATTAGTTATGATATATAGTTTGTGCATAAAAATATAATTTAAAGGGCTTATCTGAGAATGGGTCCTAACCATACACAACAATAATTTTTAAAAAGTTTCTAGCACTCCTAGACCCCTATCTTTCTAACAGGAAAAAAAAAAAAATGAACTTTTTTGACTAACAAGAATTCATTTCTTAGAAGTTAATGGAACCATATTCTATGGAGAATCATTTACTTCATGTAAAGAGATTATTAGAATTTCAGAAGAAATTGATTATTTATGATTTTGTGTTCAGATTGCTAATCAAAATTAAGAGGAAGAAAGTAAGGAAGACAGAGTGAACATTCTAAAATTCCACAGCTACCATCAAAAAGCACACATAATGCTTAGGTTTGAAAGTGCTAGTTTCATTTTGCTCAGTGTCTTCACAGAAGAGCCAGAATAGAATCAATGCATAAATCAGAGAAGAAAACAATACACCTCACAATGACCTTCAATTCAGATAGTCAGTTAATTTCAAAAGACCACATACTGTGATATGATACTTCCAAGTAAATACACTCATGTGAGCAGCCCCATTGTATATATCAGTGTTAAGTAAACAAAATTTCATTTTAAAAAAATTGACAAAAATCACACAAACATTTCTTAGCAGTATATTTTCCTTTAACCATACCTAAAAGTTAAGAAAAAGTGAGGGTTTTTTACAATAAGTCAAGCTCAAAAAGATTGCCAATACAGTCAGAATTGAACTATATTAAATGAAATGAAGATTGGTCTTGCTGTACCATATTCACTCTGTGCTTCAGGCCTCCAACCTGCTGTCCTTTTTGTAAGAGTCATAAGCCTTTAATCTTACACAGCATTCACTATGTAACTGCAGGGTTGGCTGTGTCTTTAAGCATACAGACCCAAGCGAAGCATCCCGCATATGATGTGCACTGCCCTAGGAGGAGCTCAGGGAGGTATCATGCATGACTTGTATCTAAGTCTTTCCCTCTTCTCCACTTTCTGGCAGAGGCATAAGTTTAAACTGGACTATATTTGTAACCAATTACGTCATTCTCGCAGCAAGCCAGATGCTTCCTTTTTCCCCTATACTCGCTTACTTGCAGACATACCTCACACAGCAGGTATGTCTACTTTGCAAAGTAAAGGTCTGAGCCTTTGTTCAGGTTCGGATTCCTTTTTTTTACATGCTCTCATGTTTACATGGACTAAACACTAGTAAAAATATGTTACAGGCTTACATAAAAGCAGATACTCCAATCAAAACTCTTCCTAAGCACCGTCAGGATGATCAATGCCTGCCCTACAACTTGGCTTGGTCAATAAATGTGAATGGAAAGTACACAGATCACAGGCATTTTTATGTTTAACTTGCTCTTGACAGTGCAGTTCATCACCATAGCATTTTCTTTTCCAGATCTTTGGACTAAATGTGGGGGTTTTTAATAGAAATAGTGGAAAAACTTGTGATAAAATATTTTCAATTACACTGTGCTAATTTTCAAAACCTGACACTTTTTAAATAGAATATTCCAGTTTTAATGAACATTCATCATGAAAGTCTGTGGGTCAGATTAGGATCTAGAATCTTACTCACATAGCCTGACCTCAAAACTATTAGTTTACA